>NW_027182815.1:3105000-3182500 GCF_041146395.1 Eulemur rufifrons | reverse complement strand
TCCAAGAATTATGCTGCAGAGCTTTTGAAATAACCACTACGTGGAGAATTATTTGCCAGTTTTTGCAGCACCTTTCACCATAATTGTGACAAGGTTCGTCTCTGCCTCCTTAAACCAAGCTGGCTGCCATGGACAAAACCATGCTGAGGCCTACCTCACTTGGTATTGCCTATACTTGGTACTGGAGCCTGGCAAGAAGCCAGTCTTTTAAGTATCATTCCACCAACCTTTTTCCATTGTTTTAAAAGGCAGAGCACCTTTTGCCAGTTAGCAAATGAGTTGCTGGAGGGCACGTTGTTGTGTGGGGTCAGGTGGTGTGTGAGGGGGCAGGCGCTCTGCCAGTCCAGTGTTTTTTTTTTTAATCCTCAGAGAGGAGAAGTTGGCATGTGTGCAGCAGGTGAAAAGTGCGGATCCTGTTTTAGTCTTAGACTGAAACAGGATCCACATTTTCTGCCCGTTCCTTTAAGAATCATTTGACTCTTCTTCCGTGAATCCACCATGGTTCTCTATAACCCTCTATGCGTGGCCCCAGGTAACTAGCTGGTTCCAAGAAGTATGCCATAGAGCTTTTGAAATAACTACTACGTGGAGAATTATTTGCCAGTTTTTGCAGCACCTTTCACCATAATTGTGACAAGGTACTTCTCTGCCTCCTTAATCCCAAGATGGCTGCCAGGGAAAAAACTATGCTGAGGCCTAGCTCACTTGGTGTTGCCGATACTTGGTACGGGAGCGTGGAATAAAACCAGTCTTTCAAGTATCATTCCACCATCCTTTTTCCATTATTTTAAAAGGCATAGCACCGTTTGCCAGTTAGCATAAGAATGAGTCACTGGAGGGGACGTTTTTGTGTGGGGTCGTGTGGTGTGTGGGGGGGGGCAAGCCCTCTGTCAGTCCAGTGGTTTGTTTTTATTATGCCCAGAGAGGAGAAGTGGGCATGTGTGTGGCAGGTGAAAAGTGCGGATCCTGTTTCAGACTTAGACTGAAACAGGATCCGCACTTTTCAGCCCGTTCCTTTAAGACTCCTTTGATTCATTCTCAATGATGGTGGAATGGTGGTGACCTCCTGGATTCGTGCTCCTGGAGTGGAAGGCATGGGTCTCCCACTGCCCACAACCCTAGAGGTTCACTTCCCCACAAGAACGGTGGTGTGAATCCATGGAGAATCAGCGTGGGACAGAGAGAGAGAGCAAGAAAAGACTGAGGTGATTAGGGAAATAAATCACCAAAATCTGGAGAGTGCGGGATGGCCAATAGAGAAGGGAGCACGGGACAGCTGTACCCACCTCACCAGAGAGTGGGGTGGGTTCAGCCCCACAGGAAAGCATCTTGTTCCCCCTCTGACCTCCACACCCACTCAATTGAGGATCTGCCTGAAGTCGGTGCAGAATCGCCATGGGAGATGTGGGGCTCTGCAGAGAGGAGACATTGGCAGGAGGCATTTTGGACCCTGGAGTGCTGTGCGCAGCTGACGCACCTAGCAACTGTCTCCTATACGCGGGCGGTGGGGCTGCTTTGGTCCCGGCTCTAGCAGATGCCAAACTGCCTCGTATAGGTGGGCGGCTGGATTCTCCCGGTCCCCGGCTCCTCTGGCCTCTGCCGGTCCCTGAGCATTCAACCCCAGTGACAGTGATCTGCAGACGGGTGGCCGCCATTGTCGGGGTCCACAGCCTAAACGCTGAGGAGCGATTGGGTACTGGGCGGCTCCCTGGGCGGCTCCCTTCCCTAGTCCACGGACCCTGACTAGGAGCTCCACCTTTGTGTGAACACTGAGTGGTTCCCCAGTCACGAGAGAGTAGAGCGTGGACCTTGCAGACATTGGGGTGGGGCAGACCATCGCCCGCGGGAACTGCAGTGGCTGGGGCGTTGGGCGAATGAGGGCACCGCTCCACTCTCCCTATCCACTGTCTTTCTCACAGAGAGAGACAGAAGCCACCTCGGGAGAGGAAGAGGGGCAGCCCCCCCAGCGGAGCTAGCAAAATCCTGAACAATATGTGAAGGGCTCCCCCTAGTGACAGAGGAGGCAGCTTACCTGGCACTCACAGTGTGCCCCTATCCAGACTAAAGCTGAAAGAAGGGATCTTAAGGATTCATTCAGATGGGAAGGGCTCAGCGAAGGAACTCTAGGAGTATAAAGAATCAAGCTGAAACCATGCCCTCAAAGAGGATTACTAGTTCTCCACCAATTAACACAAAGCAGATTCCAAATAGCAACATGTCACAGGAAGAATTTCAAACATGGATCATAAATACGCTGAACATTATGCAAGAAAAAATGGATAATCAACACAAAGAAACCACAAAAAAGATCCAGGACTTGGAAGAAAAATTCACCAAAGAAATTGAAATACTGAAGAAAAATCAAACTGAACTCCTGGAAATGAAAAATTTATTCAAGGAGCTACAAAACACAGTGGAAAGTCTCAAGAGCAGGGTAGATCAAACAGAAGAAAGAATCTCAGAGATCGAAGATAACACTTTCCAATTAAATAAGGCAGTCACAGAGTTAAAACAAAGAAACATGAGAAATAATCATAGTCTACAAGAAATGTGGGATTATGTGAAGAAGCCTAACGTGAGAGTTATCGGCATTCCTGAGGGTGAAGAAGACAATAAGCAAGGGTTGAATAAAGTATCTGAAGATATAATTGAGGAAAATTTCCCAGGCCTTGCCAAATCTCTAGATACACAGGTTCAAGAAGCTCAAAGAACCTCTGAGAGATTCATACCAAATAGGAAGACACCACGTCATGTAGTTATCAGACTGACCAAAATATCCACTAACGAGGCCCTTCTTCAATCTGTAAGGAGAAAGAAACAAGTAACATACAAAGGAAAGCCCATCCGAATCACGCCAGATTTCTCAACTGAAACCTTACAAGCAAGAAGAGATTGGAGCCCCATTCTCACTCTTCTGAAACAGAATAATGCCCAGCCTAGAATCCTGTACCCAGATAAGCTCAGTTTTATATATGAAGGTGAAATTAAGACATTCTCAGATAAACAAAAACTCAGAGAATTCACCAAGACAAGAGCAGCTTTCCAAGAAGTATTCAAAACAGAGTTACACGTGGTCCAGCACAAGAAGGACCCTCGAATGTAACACTAATCAAGAGATAAATATGAAAACACAGTTATCATAATGGCTCAAGAGAGAAAACAGATCAATGAAATTCAACCCAACATGAGGAACAGCAATCTGTCTCGCTTATCAGTTCTCTCATTAAATGTGAATGGATTGAATTCCCCACTCAAGAGACATGGACTGGCCCAATGGATAAAAAAGATATAAGCCAAGTATCTGCTGTCTTCAGGAAACTCATCTAACCTGCAAGGATGCATTTAGACTGAAAATAAAAGGGTGGAAATCAATATTCCAAGCAAATGGAACCCAAAAGAAAGCTGGCGTGGCAGTTCTAATCTCCGATAACGTAGTTTTTAAATCAACAAAAGTAAAGAAAGACAAAGATGGTTACTATATACTGGTGAAGGGTACAATTCAACAAGAAGACATAACTATACTTAACATATATGCACCCGATCTAGGTGCACCCAGATTCATAAAGCAAACCCTACTTGATCTGAACCAAATGATAGATAACAACACTTTAGTAGCCAGAGATTTTAACACGCCACTGACAGTTCAAGACAGATCCTCCAAACAAAAAATAAACAAAGAAATATTGGACGTAAATAGAATGCTAGAACAAATGGGCCTGACTGACATCTACAGGACATTCTACCCAAATACCACTGAATATAAGTTCTTCTCATCAGCTCATGGGACATTCTCCAAGATTGACCATATCTTAGGACATAAAGAATGTCTTAAAAAATTTAAAAATATAGAAATAATACCATGCAGCTTCTCGGATCACAGTGGAATAAAAGTAACAATGAACCCTAACAGAAATCCTCATTTCTACTCAAAGTCATGGAAGCTAAATAACCTTCTCCTGAACAATCATTTTATAAATGAAGAAATCAAGTCAGAAATCAAAAGATTCTTTGAATTAAACGACAAAGGAGATACAACTTATCAAAATCTGTGGGACACAGCTAAAGCAGTCCTGAGAGGAAAATTTATTTCCATAAATGCCTATACCAAAAAGACAGAAAACTTACAAATAGACAATCTAATGAATAGACTCAAAGAACTGGAGAAGAAAGAAGAGACCAAACCCAAACCCAGCAGAAGGAAATTATTAAGATTAAATCAGAACTAAATGAAAAGGACCATAAGGGAGCATAAGGGAGATTAAACCAAACCATAACGGAGATTAATAAAACCAAAAGTTGGTTCTTTGAAAAAATAAACAAAATTGACACACTTCTGGCTAAACTAACCAAGAGCAGAAAAGAAAAATCTCTTATAACCTCGATCAGGAACACGAAAGGAGTAATCACGACTGATGCCACAGAGATACATGATATCATCTATGAATTCTACAAAAATCTTTATGCACACAAATTAGAAAACCTGGAGGAAATGGACAAATTCTTATAAACACACAGCCTTCCCAGGCTCAACCAGGAAGAAATAGAATTCCTGAATAGACCGATATCTAGATCTGAAATTGAAACAGCAATAAAAAACCTTCCCAAAAAGAAAAGCCCTGGACCAGATGGGTTCACACCTGAATTCTACCATACCTACAAAGAAGAACTGGTGCCCATCGTACATAAACTATTCTCCAATATAGAGAAGGATGGGATTCTCCCCAACACTTTTTACCAAGCCAACATAATCCTGATACCAAATCCAGGAAAGGATGCAACTAAAACAGAGAACTATAGACCAATTTCTCTTATGAATATAGATGCAAAAATTCTCAATAAAATTCTAACAAATCGAATCCAAGTGCTTATCAAAAAAATAATCCATCACGACCAAGTGGGCTTCATCCCAGAGATGCAGGGATGGTTTGACATATGGGAATGTAATTCATCACATAAATAGAAGCAAAAATAAAGATCAGATGATCCTCTCAATAGATGCAGAGAAACCATTTGACAAAATTCAACACCCTTCTTTGATAAGAACACTTAACAAAATAGGCATAGATGGGGCCTATATAAAAATGATACAAGCCATATACGACAAACCCTCAGCCAACATCATACTGAATGGGGAAAAACTGAAAGCATTCCCACTTCAAACTGGAACCAGACAAGGCTTACCACTGTCCCCATTACTTTTCTACATAGTATTGGAAGTCCTTGCAAGAGCTATCAGGCAAGAGAGCAGAATCAAGGGAGTTGAAATAGGGACAGAAGAGATCAAACTCTCACTCTTTGCTGATGATATGATGTTATATCTATAAAACCCCAAGGTTTCAACCAAGAGACTCCTGGAATTGATCAATGAATTCAGTAAAGTCTCAGGATACAAAATCAATACACACAAATCAGAGGCATTCATATATGCCAATAACAGTCAAATGGAAAACCAAATTAAGGACTCAATACCCTTCAAAATAGCAACAAAGAAAATAAAATACCTAGGAATTTATTTAACTAAGGAGGTAAAGGACCTCTATAGGGAGAACTATGAAACACTGAGGAAGGAAATTGCAGAACATGTAAATAGGTGGAAAACCATACCATGCTCATGGATCGGTAGAATCAACATTGTTAAAATGTCTATACTGCCCAAAGTTATCTACAGATTCAATGCAATCCTTATTAAATTACCAACATCTTTTTTCACAGACATAGGAAAAATAATTTTACGCTTTGTATGGAACCAGGGAAGACCCCGTTTAGCAAAAGCAATCTTAAACAACAAAAACAAAATGGGAAGTATTAATTTGCCAGACTTCAAACTATACTACAAGGCTGTGGTTCTTAAAACAGCCTGGTACTGGCACAAGTGCAGGGACACAGACCAGTGGAACAGAACAGAAAATCCCAATATAAAACCATCCTCATATAGCCATCTAATCTTTGACAAAGCAGACAAAAACATACTCTGGGGAAAAAATTCCTTATTTAATAAATGGTGCTGGGAAAACTGGATATCCACATGTAGAAGACTAAAACAGGACACATAACTCTCACCCCTCACAAAAATCAAATCACAGTGGTTAACAGACTTAAACCTAAGGTCAGAAACTATTAGAATTCTAGAAGAAAATGTAGGAAAGACTCTTACAGACATTGGCCTAGGCAAAGAATTTATGAAGAAGACCCCTAAAGCAATCACAGCAACAACAAAAATAAATAAATGGGACCTGATCAAATTAAAAAGCTTCTGCACAGCCAAAGAAACAGTCACGAGAGTAAATGGACAACCTACAGAATGGGAAAAAATTTTCGCATACTACACATCAGATAAAGGACTGATAACAAGAATCTATTTAGAACTCAGGAAAATCAGTAAGAAAAAATCAAACAACCCTATCAAAAAGTGGGCAAAGGACATAAATAGAAATTTTTCAAAAGAAGATATAAAAATGGCTAACAAACATATGAAAAAGTGTTCAACATCTCTAATCATCAGGGAAATGCAAATCAAAACCACAATGAGATATCACTTAACTCCAGTGGGAATGGCCTTTATCAAAAAGTCCCAAAACTATACATGTTGGTGTGGGTGTGGGGAGATAGGTACATTCATACACTGCTGGTGGGACTGTAAACTAGTGCAGCCCCTGTGGAAAGCAATGTGGAGATACCTTAAACAGATTCAAGTAGACCTACCATTCGATCCAGCAATTCCATTATTGGACATCTACCCAGAAGAACAAAAGTCATTCTATAAAAAAGACACCTGCACCTGAATGATTATAGCAGCACAATTCACAATCACAAAGATGTGGAAACAACCCAAATGCCCATCAATTCATGAATGGATTAGCAAAATGTGGTATATGTATACCATGGAATATTACTCAGCTATTAGAAATAATGGCGATATGGCATCTCTTTGGTTCTCCTGGAGAGAGCTGGATCCCATTCTATTAAGTGAAGTATCCCAAGAATGGAAAAATAAGCACCACATGTACTCACCAGCAAATTGGTTTCCCTGAGTGCACATTTGGGAACAACACCAATTGGGTATCGGACAGAGGTTGGGGCCGGGTGGAAGGGATGGGTGTATACCTACTTGATGAATGTGATGTGCACTGCCTGGGGAATGGACACCCTTCAAGTTCTAACTGGGGGGGATGGGGTGGGGGAGAGGAGGGGTGCACACCTACATGATGAATGTGATGTGCACTGACTAGCGAATGGACAAAATTGAAGCTCAGAATCGGGGGAAAGGGGAGGCATGGGGAATGTATATAGCCTGATCTTTTGTACCCCCATAATGAGCTAACAAACAAACAAACAAACAAAAAAGAATCGTTTGATTCATCAGCTGGGAATACACCATGGTTCTTTAAAGACCTCTATGCGTGGGCCCAGGTAACTGGCTAGTTCCAAGAAGTATGCCACAGAGCTTTTGAAATAACCACTACGTTGAGAATTATTTGCTAGTTTTTGCACCACCTTTCACCATAATTGTGATAAGGTTCGTCCGTGCCTCCTTCAACCCAAGATGGCTGGGGCAGACAAAACTATGCTGAGGCCTAGTTCACTTGGTGTTGCCGATAGTTGGTACTGGAGCCTGGCAAGAAGCCATGCTATTAAGAGTCATTCCACCATCCTTTCTCCATCATTTTAAAAGGCAGAACACCTTTTTCCAGTTATCATAAGAATGAGTTGCTGGAGGGGACGTTTTTGAGTGGGGTCGGGTGGTGCGTTGAGGGGAAGGCTCTCTGTCTGTCTGGTGGTTTGTCTTTATTATGCCCAAAGAGGAGAGGTGGGCATGTGTGTGGCAGGTGAAAAGTACGGATCCTGTTTCAGTCTTAGACTGAAACAGGATCCGCACTTTTCAGCCAGTTCCTTTACGAATCCTTTGATTCATCAGCTGGGAATCCACCATGGCTGTCGAGACCCCTCTATGTGTGGGCCCAGGTAACTGGCTAGTTCCAAGATGTATGCCGTAGAGCTTTTGAAATAACCACTACGTTGAGAATTGTTTGCCAGTTTTTGCAGCACCTTTGACCATAATTGTGATAAGGTTCATCTGTGCCTCCTTAAACCCAAGCAGGCTGCCACGGACAAAACTATGCTGAGGCCTAGCTCCCTTGGTGTACCGATACATTTTACTGGAGCCTGGCAAGAAGCCATTTTTTTTAAGTACAATTCCACCGTCTTTTCTCCATTAGTTTAAAAGGCAGTGCACCTTTAGCCAGTTAGCATAAAGATGAGTCACTGGAGCGGCTTTTTGTGTGGGGTTGGGTGTGTGTGGGAGGGCAGGCCCTCTGTCAGTCCGGTGGTTTGTTTTTATTATTCCCAGAGAGGAGAAGCGGGCATGTATGTGGCAGGTGAAAACTTTGGATCCTGTTTCAGTCTGAAACAGTATCTCCGCTTTTGAGCCTGTTCCTTTTGGAATCCTTTAATTCATCAGTTGGGAATCCACCATGGTTCTCTAGACCTCCCTGAGCGTGGGCCCAGGTAACTGGCTAGTTCCAAGAAGTATGCCGCAGAGCTTTGGAAATAACCACTACATTGAGTATTATTTGCCAGTTTTTGCAGCAACTTTCACAATGATTGTGAAAAGGTTAGGCAGTGCATCCTGAAACCCAAGCTGGCTTCCACAGAAAAAACTACGGTTAGGCCAATCTCCCTTGGAGTTGCCGATAATTGGTACTGGTCCGTGGCAAGAAGCCATTCCTTTAAGTATCATTCCACCTTCCTTTCACAACTATTTTAAAAGGCAGAGCACCTATTGCCATTTAGCTTAAGGATGAGTCGCTGGAGGAAACGTTTTTGTGTGGGGTGGGAGAGGCAGAGCCAGGCCCTCTGTCAGTCCAGTGGTTTGTTTTTATTATCCCCGGAGAGGAGAAGTGGACATGTGTGTGGCAAGTGAAAAGTGTGGATCCTGTTTCAGTCTTAGATTGATACAGGATCGGCACTTTTCATCCTGTTCCTTTAAGAATCCTTTGCTTCATCAGCTGGGAATCCACCATAGTTCTCTACACCCCACTATGTGTGGGCCCACTTAACAGGCTAGTTCAAAGAAGTATGCCACAGAGCATTTGAAATAACCACTACCATGGAAATTATTTGCCAGCTTTTCCAGCACTTTTACCATAATTTTGATAAGGTTCATTTGTGCTTCCTTAAACCCTAGATGGCTTCCATGGACAAACCTATACTGAGGGTTCTCTCGCTTGGTGTTGCCAATACTTGGTACGGGAGTCTGACAAGAATCCAGTCTTTTAATTATCATTGCACCATCCTTTCTCCCTTATATTAAAAGGTGAGCAACTTTCGGCAGTTAGCATAAGGATGAGTCAACGGAGGGGATGTTTTTGGGTGGGATCGGGGTGGTTTGGGGGACAGTCCCTCTGTCAGTCTGGTTGTTTGTGTTTATTATGCCCAGACAGGGAAGTGGATATATTTGTGGCAGGTGAAATGTGCGGATCCTGTTTCAGTTAGACTGAAACAGTATCCGCACTTTTCAGCTGGTTCCATTAAAAATCCTTTGATTCATCAGCTGGGAATCCACCATGGTTCCTTAGAACCCTCCATGCATGGGCCCATGAACTGGCCTGTACCAAGATGTATGCTGCACAGCTTTTGAGATAAACACTACGTGTAGAATTATTTGCCAGTTTCTGCAGCACATATCACCATAATTGTGATAAGGATCGTCTGTGCCTCCTTAAACACAAGATGGCTGCCACGGAGAAAACTATGCTGAGGCCTAGGTCACTTGGATTTCACGACACTTGTTACTGGAGGCTGGAAGGAGGCCATTCTTTTAAGTATCATTCCACCATACTTTCCCCATTATTTTAAAATGCACGGAAAGCTTTGCAAGTTAGCATAATAATTAGTAGCTGGAGGGGACATTTTTATTTGTGGGGTCGGTGTGGGTGGGGGGCGCAGGCCCTCTGTCAGTTCGCTGGATTGTTTTTATTTTCCCCAGACCGGAGAAGTGGGCATGTGTGTGGCAGGTGAAAAGTTCGGATCCCGTTTCTGTCTTAGACTGAAACAGAAACCGCACTTTTCACCCCGTTCCATTAAGAATCCCTTGCTTCATCAGCTGGGAATCCACCATGGGCCTCTAGACTGCTCTATGCGTGGGCCCAGTTAACTGGCTAGTTCAAAGAATTATGCCGCAGAGCTTTTCAAGTAACCACTACCATGAGAATTACTTGACCGCTTTTGCAGCACCTTTCACCATAATTGTGATAAGGTTCATCTGTGCCTCCTTAAACCCAAGATGGCTGCCAGGGACAAACGTGTGCTGAGGCCTAGGTGACTTGCTGTTGCGAATACTTGGTATGGGAGTCTGGCAATAAGCCAGTCTTTTAGGTATAATTCCACCATTCTATCTCCATTATTTTAAAAGGCAGAGGACGTATTGCCAGATAGCATAAGGATCAGTCGCTGGAGGGCACGATTTTGTGTGGGGTGGTGGGGGGCGGGGGCAGGCCATCTGTCAATCCGATGGGTTGTTTTTGTTATCCCTAGAGAGGAGAAGTGGGCATGTGTGTTGCAGGCAAAAAGTCAGAATCCTGTTTCAGTCAGGATCTGCACTTTTCAGCCTGTTCCTTTAAGAATCCTTAGATTCATCACCTTGGAATCCACCATGGTTCTCTAGACCCCTCTATGCGTGGGCCCAGGTAACTGGCTTCTTCCAAGAAGTATGCCACAGAGCTTTTGAATTAAACAGTACGTTGAGAATTATTTGCCGGGTTTTCAGCACGTTTCACCATAATTATGATAAAGTTTGTATGTGCCTCCTTAAACCCAACATGGCTGCCACGGGCATAACTATGCTGAGGCGTAGCTGACTTGGTGTTGCCTATTTTTGTTAGTGGAGACTGACAAGAAGCCATTCTTCTAAGTATCACTCCACCGTCCTTTCTCCATTGTTTAAAAATGCAGGGAAATTTTGCAAGTTAGCATAATAATTAGTAGCTGGAGGGGAATTTTTTTGGGGGGGATCTGCGTGGGTGGAAGGGGGGCAGGCCCTTTGTCAGTTCGCTGGTTTGTTTTTATTATCCCCAGAGAGGAAAAGTGGGCATGTGTGTGGCAGGTGAAAAGTGTGCGTCCTGTTTCAGTCTTAGACAGACACAGGATCTGCACTTTTCACCCCGTTCCATTAAGAATCCTTTGCTTCATCAGCTGGGAATCCACCATGGTTCTCTAGACCCCTCTTTTAGTGCACACAGAAAACTGCCTGGTTCCAAGAAGTTTTCCTCAGAGCTTTTGAAATAACCACTACTATGGAAATTATTTGCCAGCTTTTCCAGCACTTTTACCATAATTTTGATAAGGTTCATCTGTGCTTCCTAAAACCCTAGATGGCAGCCACGGACAAACCTATGCTGACACCTAGGTCACTTCCTGTTGCCAATAATTGGTATGGGAGTCTGGCAAAAGGCCAGTATTTTAAGTATAATTCCACCATCCTATCTTCATTATTTTAAAACGCAGAGGACCTTTCGCCAGATAGCATAAGGATGAGTCGCTGGAGGGGACCTTTTTGTGTACAGTGTTGGGGGGCGGGGGAGGACATCTGTCAATCCGATTGATTGTTTTTATTATCCCTAGAGAGGAGAAGTGGGCATGTGTGTTGCAGGCAAAAAGTGCATATAGTGTTTCAGTCTCAGACTGAAACAGGATCCGCACTTTTCAGCCTGTTCCTTTAAGAATCCTTTGATTCATGACCTGGGAATCCATCATGGTTCTCTAGACCCCTCTATGCGTGGGCCCAGAAAACTGCTGGGTTCCAAGAAGTATTCCACAGAGCTTTTGAAAAAACCACTACGTTGAGAATTATTTGCCAGGTTTTGCAGCACCTTTCATCATAATTGTCATAAGGTTCGTCTCGAGATGGCTGCCATGGACAAAACTATGCTGAGGCCGAGCTCACTTTGTGTGGCCGATCCTTGGTACTGGAGACTGGAAAGAATACATTCTTTTAAGTATCATTTCACCATCCTTCTCCACTATTTTAAAAGTCAGAGCACCTTTTGGCAGTTAGAATAACAAGGAGTCGCTGGACGGGAAGTTTTTATGTGGGGTCTGGGGGCTGGTGCGGCAAGCCCTCTGCCAGTTCTGTGGTTTCTTTTTATTATCCCCAGAGAGGAGAAGTGGGCATGTGTTTGGCAGGTGAAAAGTGCAGATCCTGTTTCAGAGTATGAAACAGGATCCGCATGTTCATCCTGTTCCTTTAAGAATCCTTTGCTTCATCAGCTGGGAATCCACCATAGTTCTCTATACCGCACTATGCGTGGGCCCAGTTAACTGGCTAGTTCAAAGAAGTATGCCGCAGAGCTTTTGAAATAACTACTACCATGAGAATTATTTAACAGCTTTCGCAGCACCTTTTATTATAATTGTTATAAGGTTCATCTGTGTCTCCTTAAACCCAAGATGGCTGCCATGGACAAACCTATGCTGAGGCCTACGTCACTTGCTGTTGCCAATACTTGGTATGGGAATCTGGCAATAAGCCAGTCTTTTAGGTATAATTCTACCATCCTATCTCCAGTTTTTTAAAAGGCTTATGACCTTTCACCAGATAGCATAAGGACGAGTCGCTGGAGCAGACTATTTTGTGTGGGGTGGTGGGGGCCGGGGGCAGGGCATCGGTAAATCCGATGGGCTGTTTTTGTTATCCCTAGAGATGAGAAGGGCGAATGTGTGTTGCAGGCAAAATGTGCGGATCCTGTTTCACACTTAGACTGAAACAGGATCTGCACTTTTGAGCCTGTTCCTTTAAGAATCCTTTGATTCATCACCTGGGAATCCACCATGGTTCTCTAGACCTCTCTTTGCATGGGCACAGGTAACTGGCTTGTTCCAAGAAGTATGCGACACAGCTTTTGAATTAACCAGTACTTTTAGAATTGTCAGGTTTTTAGCATGTTTAAACGTAATTGTGATAACGTTTGAATGTGCCTCCTTAAACCCAAGATGGCTGCCACGGATATAAATATGCTGAGGCATAGCTGACTTGTTGATGCCTATTTTTGTTAGTGGAGACTGACAAGAAGACATTCTTCTAAGTATCATCCCACCATCATTTTTCCATTGCGTAAAAATGGAGGGAAATTTTGCAAGTTAGTATTATAATTAGATGTAGGGTACGTATTTTTTTTTTTTTTTTTGTGGGGTAGGAGTGGATGGGCGTTTCAGGCCCTCTGTGAGTTCGCTGGTTTTCTTTTATTATCCCCAGAGAGGACAAGTGGGCATGTGTTTGGCAGGTGAAAAGTGTGGATTCTATTTCAGAGAATTAAACAGGATCCACATGATCATCCCATTCCTTTAAGAATCCTTTGCTTCATCAGCTGGGAATCCACCATGGTTCTATATACTCCTCTATGCGTTGGCACAGGTAACTGGCTTGTTCCAAGAAGTATGCCGCAGAGCTTTTCAATTAACCAGTACGTTGAAAATTATTTGCAGGTTTTCAGCATTTCACCCTAATTGTAATAACGTTTGTATGTGCCTCCTGAAACCCAAGATGGCTGCCATGGACATAACTATGCTGAGATGTAGCCGACTTGGTGTTGCCTATTTTTGTCAGCGGAGACTAACAAGAAGCCATTCTAAGTATAAGCCCACCGTCATTTTTCCATTGTTAAAAAATGCAGGGAAATTTTGCAAGTTAGCTTTATAATTAGTAGCTGGAGGGTACGTTTTTTTTTTTTTTTTTTTTTTTTTTTGTCGGGTCGGTGTCGATGGGGGGGTCAGGCCCTCTATAAATTTGCTGGTTTGTTTTTATTATCCCCAGAGAGGGGAAGTCGGCATTTGATGGCAGCTGAAAAGTGCGGATACTCTTTCAGAGAATTAAACAGCATTCGCATGGTCATCCCGTTCCTTTAAGAATCCTGGAAGGGCGCGGTGGCTCACGCCTGTAATCCTAGCACTCTGGGAGGCCGAGGCAGGTGGATCGCTCGAGGTCAGGAGTTCGAGACCAGCCTGAGCAAGAGCGAGACCCCGTCTCTACTAAAAATAGAAAGACATTATATGGACAACTAAAAATCTATATAGAAAAAATTAGCCGGGCATAGTGGCGCATGCCTGTAGTCCCAGCTACTCGGGAGGCTGAGGCAGTAGGATCGTTTAAGCCGAGGAGTCTGAGGTTGCTGTGAACTAAGCTGACGCCACGGCACTCACTCTAGCCTGGGCAACAAATTGAGACTCTGTCTCAACAAAAAAAAAAAAAAAAAAAAAGAATCCTTTGCTTCATCAGCTGGGAAACCACCATGGTTCTATATACTCCCGTATGGGTGGGCACAGGTGACTGGCTTGTTCCAAGAAGTATGCCACAGAGGTTTTCAAATAAAAAGTACATTGAAAATTATTCGCAGGTGTTCAGCCTTTCATCATAATTGCGACAACGTTTGTATGTGCCTTGAAACCCAAGATGGCTGTCACAGACATAACTATGCCGAGGGGTAGCTGACTTGGTTTTGCCGATTTTTGTTAGCGGAGACTGACAAGAAGCCATTCTTCTAAGTATCATGCCGCCATCATTTTTCCGTTGGTTAAAAATGAAGGGAAATTTTGGAACTTAGCATTATAATTAGTAGCTGGAGGGTACGGTTTTTTTTGTGTGTGTCGGCGATGTGGATGGGGGGGGTCAGGCCCTCTGTCAGTTCGCTGGTTACTTTTTATTATCCCCAGAGAGGAGAAGTGGGCATGTGTTTGGCAGGTGAAAAGGGCGGATTCTGTTTCAGAGAATTAACGATGATCCCCATGCTCATCCCGTTCCTTTAATAATCCTTTACTTCATCAGCTGGAAATCCACCATGGTTCTATATACTCCTCTTTGCGTGGGAACAGGTAACTGGCTTGTTCCAAGAAGTATGCCGCAGAGCTTTTCAATTAACCACTACGTTGAAAATTATTTGCAGGTGTTCAGCGTTTCACCATAATTGTGATAACGTTTGTTTGTGCCTCCTGAAACCCAAGAAGGCTGCCACGAACATAACTATGCTGAGGAGTAGCTGACTTGGTGTTGCCTATTTTTGTTAGTGGAGACAGACAAGAAGCCATTCTTCTAAGTATCATCCCACCACCATTTTTCCATTGTTTTAAAATGCAGGGAAATTTTGCAAGTTAGCATTATAATTAGTAGCTGGAGGGTACGGTTTTTTTTTGTGTGTGGTCGATGTGGATGGGGGGGTAAGGCCCTCTGTCAGTTCGCTGGTTAGTTTTTATTATCCCCGGAGAGGAGAAGTGGGCATGTGTTTGGCAGGTGAAAAGTGCGGATTCTGTTTCAGAGAATTAAACAGGATCCGCATGGTCATCTCATTCCTTTAAGAATCCTTTGCTTCATCAGCTGGGATTCCACCATGTTTCTATATACTCCTCTATGCGTGGGCACAGGTACCTGGCTTGTTCCAAGAAGTATGCCGCAGAGCTTTTCAATTAACCACTACGTTGAAAATTATTTGCAGGTTTTCAGCGTTTCACCATAATTTTGTTAATGTTTGTATGTGCCTCCTGAAACCCAAGAAGGCAGCGACAGACATAACTATGCTGAGGAGTAGCTGACGTGGTGTTGCCTATTTTTGTTAGTGGAGACAGACAAGAAGCCATTCTTCTAAGTATCATCCCACCACCATTTTTTCATTGTTTTAAAATGCAGGGAAATTTTGCAAGTTAGCATTATAATTAGTAGCTGGAGGGTACGGTTTTTTTTTTGTGTGGTCGATGTGGATGGGGGGGTCAGGCCCTCTGTCAGTTCGCTGGTTAGTTTTTATTATCCCCGGAGAGGAGAAGTGGGCATGTGTTTGGCAGGTGAAAAGTGCGGATTCTGTTTCAGAGTATTAACGATGATCCCCATGGTCATCCCGTTCCTTTAATAATCCTTTACTTCATCAGCTGGAAATCCACCATGGTTCTATATACTCCTCTTTGCGTGGGAACAGGTAACTGGCTTGTTCCAAGAAGTATGCTGGAGAGTTTTCATATTAACCAGTACGTTGAAAATTATTTGCAGGTGTTCAGCGTTTCACCATAATTGTGATAACGTGTGTTTGTGCCTCCTGAAACCCAAGATGGCTGCCACGAACATAACTATGCTGAGGCGTAGCTGACTTGGTTTTGCCTATTTTTGTTAGTGGAGACTGACAAGAATCCATTCTTCTAAGTATCATCTCACCATCATTTTTCCATTGTTTAAAAATGCAGGAAAATTTTGCAAGTTAGCATTATAATTAGTAGCTGGAGGCTACGGTGTTTTTTTTTTTTTTCCTGTGGGGTCGGTGTGGATGTGTTGGTCAGGCCCTCTGTCAGTTCGCTGGTTTGTTTTTATTATCCCCAGAGAGGAGAAGTGGGTATTAGTATGGCAGGTGAAAACTGCGGATCTGTTTCAGAGAATTAAAAAGGATCCGCATGGTAATCCCGTTCCTTTAAGAATCCTTTGCTTCATGAGCTGGGAATCCACCATGGTTCTATATACTTCTCTATGCGTGGGCACAGGAAACTGGCTTCTTCCAAGAAGTATGCCTCAGAGCTTTTCAATTAACCAGTATGTTGAAAATCCTTTGCAGGTTTTCAGCGTTTCACCATAATTGTGATAACGTGTGTATGTGCCTACTGAAACCAAATATGGCTGCTACGGACATAACTATGCTGAGGCGTAGCTGACTTGGTGTTGCCTATTTTTTTCAGTGGAGACTGACAAGAAGCCATTCTTCTAAGTATCATCCCACCATCATTTCTCCATTGTTTAAAAATGCAGGGTAATTTTGCAAATTGGCATTATAATTAGTAGCTGGACGGTACTTTTTTTTTTGTGGGGTCGGTCAGGATGGGTGTTCAGGCCCTCTGTCAGATCGCTGGTTTGTTTTTATTATCCCGAGAGAAGAGTAGTGGGCATGTGTTTGGCAGGTGAAAAGTTCGGATTCTGTTTCAGAGAATGAAACAGGATCCGAATGCTCATCCCGTTCCTTTTGGAAACTTTGCTTCATCAGCTGGGAATCCACCATGGTTCTATATACTCCTCTATGTGTGGGCACAGGTAACTGGCTTGTTCCAAGAAGTATGCCGCAGAGCTTTTCAATTAAGCAGTACGTTGAAAATTATTTGCAGGTGTTCAGCGTTTCACCATAATTTTGATAACGTTTGTATGTGTCTCCTGAAACCCAATATGGCTGCAAAGGACATAAGTATGCTGAGGCGTAGCTGACTTCGTGTTGCCTATTTTTGTTAGTGGAGACTGACAAGAAGCCATTCTTCTAAGTATCATCAAACCACCATTTTTCCATTGTTTTAAAATGCAGGGAAATTTTGCAAATTAGCATTATAATTAGTAGCTGGAGGGTACTTTTTTTTTTTTGTGGGGTCAGTGTGGATGGGTTGGTCAGGCCATCTGTCAATTCACTGGTTTGTTTTTATTATCCCCAGAGAGGAGAAGTGGGCATGTGTTTGGCAGGTGAAAAGTGCGGATTCTGTTTCAGAGAATTAAACAGGATCCGCATGGTCATCTCATTCCTTTAAGAATCCTTTGCTTCATCAGCTGGGATTCCACCATGTTTCTATATACTCCTCTATGCGTGGACACAGGTACCTGGCTTGTTCCAAGAAGTATGCTGGAGAGTTTTCAAATTAACCAGTACGTTGAAAATTATTTGCAGGTTTTCAGCGTTTCACCATAATTTTGATAACGTTTGTATGTGCCTCCTGAAACAGAAGAAGGCTGCGACGGACATAACTATGCTGAGGAGTAGCTGACTTGGTGTTGCCTATTTTTGTTAGTGGAGACAGACAAGAAGCCATTCTTCTAAGTGTCATCCCACCACCATTTTTCCATTGTTTTAAAATGCAGGGAAATTTTGCAAGTTAGCATTATAATTAGTAGCTGGAAGGTACGGGTTTTTTTTGTGTGTGGTCGATGTGGATGGGGGGGTCAGGCCCTCGGTCAGTTCGCTGGTTAGTTTTTATTATCCCCAGAGAGGAGAAGTGGGCATGTGTTTGCCAGGTGAAAAGTTCGGATTCTGTTTCAGAGAATGAAACAGGATCGGCATGCTCATCCCGTTCTTTAGGAAACTTTTGCTTCATCAGCTGGGAATCCACCATGGTTCTATATACTCCTCTATGTGTGGGCACAGGTAACTGGCTTGTTCCAAGAAGTATGCTGCAGAGCTTTTCAATTAAGCAGTACGTTGAAAATTATTTGCAGGTTTTCAGCGTTTCACCATAATTTTGATAACGTTTGTATGTGTCTCCTGAAACCCAATATGGCTGCCAAGGACATAAGTATGCTGAGGCGTAGCTGACTTCGTGTTGCCTATTTTTGTTAGTGGAGACTGACAAGAAGCCATTCTTCTAAGTATCATCCCACCACCATTTTTCCATTGTTTAAAAATGCAGGGAAATTTTGCAATTTATCATTATAATTAGTAGCTGGAGGGTACTTTTTTTTTTTTTGTGGGGTCAGTGTGTATGGGTTGGTCAGGTCATCTTTCAATTCACTGGTTTGTTTTTATTATCCCCAGAGAGGAGAAGTGGGCATGTGTTTGGCAGGTGAAAAGTGCGGATTCTGTTTCAGAGAATTAAACAGGATCCGCATGGTCATCTCATTCCTTTAAGAATCCTTTGCTTCATCAGCTGGGATTCCACCATGTTTCTATATACTCCTCTATGCGTGGACACAGGTACCTGGCTTGTTCCAAGAAGTATGCTGGAGAGTTTTCAAATTAACCAGTACGTTGAAAATTATTTGCAGGTTTTCAGCGTTTCACCATAATTTTGATAACGTTTGTATGTGCCTCCTGAAACCCAAGAAGGCTGCGACGGACATAACTATGCTGAGGAGTAGCTGACTTGGTGTTGCCTATTTTTGTTAGTGGTGACAGACAAGAAGCCATTCTTCAAGTATCATCCCACCACCATTTTTCCATTGTTTTAAAATGCAGGGAAATTTTGCAAGTTAGCATTATAATTAGTAGCTGGAAGGTACGGGTTTTATTTGTGTGTGGTCGATGTGGATGGGGGGAGTCAGGCCCTCGGTCAGTTCGCTGGTTAGTTTTTATTATCCCCAGAGAGGAGAAGTGGGCATGTGTTTGGCAGGTGAAAAGTTCGGATTCTGTTTCAGAGAATTAACATTTATCCCCATGGTCATCCGTTCCTTTAATAATCCTTCACTTCATCAGCTGGAAATCCACCATGGTTCTATATACTCCTCTTTGCGTGGGAACAGGTAACTGGCTTGTTCCAAGAAGTATGCCGCAGAGCTTTTCAATTAACCACTACGTTGAAAATTCTTTGCAGGTGTTCAGCGTTTCACCATAATTGTGATAACGTTTGTTTGTGCCTCCTGAAACCCAAGAAGGCTGAGTCGGACATAACTATGCTGAGGAGTAGCTGACTTGGTGCTGCCTATTTTTGTTAGTGGAGACTGACAAGAAGCCATTCTTCTAAGTATCATCCCACCACCATTTTTCCATTGTTTTAAAATGCAGGGAAATTTTGCAAGTTAGCATTATAATTAGTAGCTGGAGGGTAAGGTTTTTTTTGTGTGTGTGTGGTCGATGTGGATGGGGGGTCAGGCCCTCTGTCAGTTCGCTGGTTAGTTTTTATTATCCCCAGAGAGGAGAAGTGGGCATGTGCTTGGCAGGTTAAAAGGGCGGATTCTGTTTCAGAGAATTAACGATGATCCCCATGGTCATCCCGTTCCTTTAATAATGCTTTACTTCATCAGCTGGAAATCCACCATGGTTCTATATACTCCTCTTTGCGTGGGAACAGGTAACTGGCTTGTTCCAAGAAGTATGCCGCAGAGTTTTCAATTAACCACTACGTTGTAAATTATTTGCACGTGTTCAGCGTTTCACCATAATTGTGATAACGTTTGTTTGTGCCTCCTGAAACCCAAGATGGCTTCCAGGAACATAAGGATGCTGAGGCGTAGCTGACTTGGTTTTGCCTATTTTTGTTAGTGGAGACTGACTAGAATCCATTCTTCTAAGTATCATCTCACCATCATTTTTCCATTATTTAAAAATGCAGGAAAATTTTGCAAGTTAGCATTATAATTAGTAGCTGGAGGCTACGGTGTTTTTTTTTTTTTTTTCCTGTGGGGTCGGTGTGGGTGTGTTGGTCAGGCCCTCTGTCAGTTCGCTGGTTTGTTTTTATTATCCCCAGAGAGGAGAAGTGGGTATTAGTATAGCAGGTGAAAACTGGAGATCTGTTTCAGAGAATTAAACAGGATCCGCATGGTAATCCCGTTCCTTTAAGAATCCTTTGCTTCATGAGCTGGGAATCCACCATGGTTCTATATACTTCTCTATGCGTGGGCACAGGAAACTGGCTTGTTCCAAGAAGTATGCGTCAGAGCTTTTCAATTAACCAGTATGTTGAAAATCCTTTGCAGGTTTTCAGCGTTTCACCATAATTGTGATAACGTGTGTATGTGCCTACTGAAACCAAATATGGCTGCAACGGACATAACTATGCTGAGGCGTAGCTGACTTGGTGTTGCCTATTTTTGTCAGTGGAGACTGACAAGAAGCCATTCTTCTAAGTATCATCCCACCATCATTTCTCCATTGTTTAAAAATGCAGGGAAATTTTGCAAATTGGCATTATAATTAGTAGCTGGAGGGGACTTTTTTTTTTTTGTGGGGTCGGTCAGGATGGGTGTTCAGGCCATCTGTGAGATCGCTGGTTTGTTTTTATTATCCGCAGAGAAGAGTAGTGGGCATGTGTTTGGCAGGTGAAAAGTGGGGATTCTGATTCAGAGAATTAAAGAGGATCCGCATGGTCATATCATTCCTTTAAGAATCCTTTGCTTCATCAGCTGGGATTCCACCATGTTTCTATATACTCCTCTATGCGTGGGCACAGGTACCTGGCTTGTTCCAAGAAGTATGCTGAAGAGTTTTCAAATTAACCAGTACGTTGAAAATTATTTGCAGGTTTTCAGCGTTTCACCATAATTTTGATAACGTTTGTATGTGCCTCCTGAAACCCAAGAAGGCTGCGACGGACATAACTATGCTGAGGAGTAGCTGACTTGGTGTTGCCTATTTTTGTTAGTGGAGACAGACAAGAAGCCATTCTTCTAAGTATCATCCCACCACCATTTTTCCATTGTTTTAAAAGGCAGGGAAATTTTGCAAGTTAGCATTATAATTAGTAGCTGGAGGGTACGGTTTTTTTTGTGTGTGTGGTCTATGTGGATGGGGGGGTGAGGCCCTCTGTGAGTTCACTGGTTAGTTTTTATTATCCCCAGAGAGGAGAAGTGGGCATGTGTTTGGCAGGTGAAAATGGCGGATTCTGTTTTAGAGAATTAACGATGATCCCCATGGTCATCCCGTTCCTTTAATAATCCTTTACTTCATCAGCTGGAAATCCACCATGGTTCTTTATACTCCTCTTTGCGTGGGAACAGGTAACTGGCTTGTTCCAAGAAGTATGCCGCAGAGCTTTTCAATTAACCACTACGTTGAAAATTCTTTGCAGGTGTTCAGCGTTTCACCATAATTGTGATAACGTTTGTTTGTGACTCCTGAAACCCAAGAAGGCTGCGACGAACATAACTATGCTGAGGAGTAGCAGACTTGGTGTTGCCTATTTCTGTTAGTGGAGACTGACAAGAAGCCATTCTTCTAAGTATCATCCCACCACCATTTTTCCATTGTTTAAAAATGCAGGGAAATTTTGCAAGTTAGCATTATAATTAGTAGCTGGAGGGTACGTTTTTTTTTTTTTTGTGTGTGGTCAATGTTGGTTTGGGGTTCAGGCCCTCTGTCAGTTTGCTGGTTAGTTTTTATTATCCCCAGAGAGGAGAAGTGGGCATGTGTTTGGCAGGTGAAAAGGGCCGATTCTGTTTCAGAGAATTAACGATGATCCCCATGGTCATCCCGTTCCTTTAATAATCCTTAACTTCATCAGCTGGAAATCCACCATGGTTCTATATACTCCTCTTTGCGTGGGAACAGGTAACTGGCTTGTTCCAAGAAGTATGCCGCAGAGCTTTTCAATTAACCACTACGTTGAAAACTATTTGCAGGTCTTCAGCGTTTCACCATAATTGTGATAACGTTTGTTTGTGACTCCTGAAACCCAAGAAGGCTGCGACGGACATAACTATGCTGAGGAGTAGCTGACTTGGTGTTGCCTATTTTTGTTAATGGAGACAGACAAGAAGCCATTCTTCTAAGTATCATCCCACCACCATTTTTCTATTGTTTTAAAAGGCAGAGAAATTTTAAAATTTTAAACCCTTAACCCTAACCCTAACCCTAACCCTAACCTTAACCCTAACCCTAACCCACCACCATTTTTCAGGGAAATTTTAAAATTTTAAATTTTAAACCCTTAACCCTTAACACTTAAACCTTAAAATTTTAAAATTTTAAACCCTTAACCCTAACCCTAACCATAACCTTAACCCTAACCCTAACCCACCACCATTTTTCCATTGTTTTAAAAGGCAGGGAAATTTTAAAATTTTAAACTCTTAACCCTAACCCTAATCCTAACCGTAATGCTAACCCCTAAACGTAACCCTAACCGTGACCAGTAAACCTAACCCTAACCTCTAACACAAACCATAGCACATAACTCTAACCCTAAAACTAACCCTAACCCTAACCCTAAACCTAAACCCTAACTCTTAACCTTAACACTAAGCGTTAACTCTCACGCTAACCTTTAATCCTAACCCTAATCCTAATCTTCAACCCTAAACCTAACACTTAACCCTAACCCTGTACCAAACCCTAACCCCTCATCTTAACCCTAACCGTAAACCTCAACCCTAAACCAAAGTGTAACCGTTAAACCTAAGAGTAACCTTTAACCCTAACCCTATTCCCTAACCCTAAGCCCTCACCCTAACACTAAACTTCATCCTTAACCCTAACCAGAATCCTAACCCTAAATCTAATTCTCAGACTTCTGGCTTTCTTAGAGTTTAGAAAGCCTGCAATCCTCCCATGCCATGCGTGAAAGGAGGCTCTACCACTGTGTCCTGCATGAAACCCACGGGCCCATACCCAGAGTATGATAGAGTGGGTTCCCGGGTACAATCCCAGCCCCCTAAACTCCCCCCGCTCGCGTAATGCAGACAGGGCCCGTGCGCTAAGCATAAACAATACCTTTAACAGATAACCCAAACCCTGAACATAACACCCAACCCTGTTCCTATTTCTCACCTTAACACGTAAACCTCACCATGCGTCTAACTTTAACCTCTTATCCTAACGTTAATGCATAACCCATTTCCTGAGAACAACCCCTATCCCATAATTCTAACCCTATCTCCTCGTCATCACTGTGACACCTAATCCCTAACCCTAATTCTAAACCGCTAACCCTAACCGTAACCCTACCTACAACCCTAACACTGAGAGTAACCCTTACTTCTAAACCCAACGCTATGCCTAACAAAAACCCTAACCCTTGACCCTAACCCTTCACCCTAACCCCTAAGCCTTACCCTAACCCTTAACCCTAATCCTAATCCTAACCATTAAACCTAACCCTAGCTCTTAAAGCTAACCCTAAACCTTACCCTCACGACTAACCTAACCCTGACACTAACCTAACACCTAATCCTAACCAGAACCCCTAAAGCTAACCCTGAACCCTATCCCTAACCCTAGCAGTCAACTTTAACCCTAAACCTAAGCCCAACCCGTAACCCTAATCCTGTCCTTTTACCCTAAAACTAACCCCTAAACCTAACCCCTATACCTCACCCTAACTCTAACCCCAATCCTAATTCTAACCATACCCCTTCATAATACACTAACTCCTAACCGCTAACCCTAAAACTAACCAAAAACCCTAATCACTAATCCCTAACCCTAACGCTTAATCTTTACCCTAACCGTTAACCCTCACCCTAAATCTTAACACTGACCCTAACCTTAACCTTTAACTCTAAGCCTAACCCTTAACCCTACAGTAAGGAAGACCCTTAATGCTAATGGGATCCCTTATCCCTAACCAAAACACTACAGCTAAAATAACCCTAACCTTGGATCCTTAAACCTAACCCCTAACACTTACTTTAACCCTAAACCCTAACCCTAATCCTAAGCATTAAACCTAACCCTATCTCTTAACCCTAACGCTAGCCCTTACCCTAACGCCTAGATCTAACCCTAAATCTAACCTACCGCCTAATCCTAACCTTAAGCCCTAATGCTAACACTAACCCTGAACCCTAAACCTACCCAGAACCGTTAACACTAACCCTATCCGTGAACCTTAACCCTGACCCTAACCATTACCTGCACCCAAGCATTTAACCCTGACCCTAACCCTTATCCTTAATGCTAACCCTAACACTAAACCCTAACCCTAAGCCGAACACTTATCCCTAATCCTATCCCTTAACCCTAACCCTAACCCTAATGCTACCCCCTAAACGTAACCCTAACCGTGTCCAGTAAACCTAACCCTAACCTCTAACACAAACCATAGGACATAACTCTAACCCTAAAACTAACCCTAACCCTAACCCTAACCCTAAACCCTAACTCTTAACCTGAACCCTAAGCGTTAACTCTCACGCTAACTTTTAATCCTAACCCTAATCCAAATCTTCAACCCTAAACCTAACACTTAACCCTAACCCTGTACCAAACCCTAACCCCTGATCTTAACCCTAACCTTAAACCTCAACCCTAAACCAAAGTGTAACCGTTAAACCTAAGAGTAACCTTTAACCCTAACCGTAATCCCTAAGCCTAAGCCCTCACCCTAACACTAAACTTCATCCTTAACCCTAACCAGAATCCTAACCCTAAATCTAATTCTCAGACTTCTTGCTTTCTTAGAGTTTAGAAAGCCTGCAATCGTCCCACGCCATGCGTGAAAGGAGGCTCTGCCACAGTGTCCTGCATGAAACCCAGAGGCCCATACACTGCGTGCGGTAGAGTGGGTTCCCAGCGACCATCACAGACACCTAACTTTGCCTCCTAGGGCATACAGGGCCCGTGCCCTAAGAATAAACCCTACCCCTCACCCATAAGCCTAACCCACAACATAACACCTAACCCTGATCCTACTGCTCACCTTAACAGGTAAACCTCACCATAACCCTCACTTTAACCCCATATCTTAACGTTAATGCATGACACCCTGAGAACAAGCCCTATACCGTCATTATAACCCTAACTCCTAGCTGTAACCGTAACACCTAATCCCTAATTCTGAAACGCGAACCCTAACCTTAACCCGACCAACAACACTAACACTAACGATAACCCCTTACCCTAACCCTACGCCTAAAAGTAACCCTAACCGTTGATCCTT
Organism: Eulemur rufifrons; assembly: GCF_041146395.1. Taxonomy (NCBI): domain Eukaryota; kingdom Metazoa; phylum Chordata; class Mammalia; order Primates; family Lemuridae; genus Eulemur; species Eulemur rufifrons. Next base: position 3,157,201 of record NW_027182815.1, on the reverse strand, counting down.
CGTCATAACCCCTAACCTTAACCCTAACCCTTAACCCTATTCCCAATCCTAACCATTAAACAGAACCCTAACTCTTAACCCTAACCCTAACCTTTACCCTAATGCCTAGAGATCTAACCCCAACACTGACCTACAGTTAACACTAACCCCAACCCCTAATGCTAACCTTAAACCTGAACCAAGCTCCTAACCCTTAACCCTAACACTATCCCTAACCCCTAAGCCTAACCCCAACTGTTAACCCTCTAACCCTCACCCTGAATCCTAACCCTATCCCTTAAACCTAACCCCTAACCCTAACGCTAACTCCAACCCTAAACCTTACTCTGGCCCCCTAACCCAAACTTAACACCTTACCCCTAACACTAACTCTAACCCTAACCACTAATCCCTAGCACCTAACCCTGACTCGAAACCTCACCCCTAACACGAAAAACCCTAACCCCAACCCCAACCCTAATTCTCACACTACTTCCATTCCCAGAGTGAAGCAAGCCTACAATACAGCCATGCCATGTGTCAGATGAGGCTCTGCCTGAGTCCTGCATGGAGGTCCTGTCCCAAGGCCCAGGGAATGATGTTGTGCTTTCGTGGTGACTCCGACCGCACCCCTCTCACCGTAGATTAACCAGGTCCTGTGCCCTTAAACTGACCGCTAAAGCTAAGCCGTACCACCAACGCTAACCCCTGACCCTGAACATAAGCCCCGAGCCTAAAGCCCAACATTAACTCTAGACCCTTACCCTAAACCTAATCCCTAACCCTAATGCTAACCCCTAAACCCAACCCTAACCGTGAACAGTAAACCTAACCCTAACCCCTAACACAAACCATAGCACATAACTCTAACCCTAAATCTAACCCTAAGCAAAACCGTAAACCCTAACTCTTAACCTTAACCCTAAGCGTTAACTCTCACGCTAACCTTTAATCCTAACCCTAATCCTAATCTTCAACCCTAAACCTAACACTTAACCCTAAACGTCTACCAAACCCTAACCCCTCATCTTAACCCTAACCGTAAACCTCAACCCTAAACCGAACTGTAATCGTTAAACCTAAGAGTAACCTTTAACCCTAACCCTAATCCCTAACCTTAAGCCCTCACCCTAACACTAAACTTCATCCTTAACCCTAACCATAATCCTAACCCTAAATCTAATTCTCAGACTTCTTGCTTTCTTAGAGTTTAGAAAGCCTGCAATCCTCCCATGCCATGCGTGAAAGGAGGCTCTACCACTGTGTCCTGCATGAAACCCACGGGCCCATACGCAGAGTATGATAGAGTGGGTTCCCGGGTACAATCCCAGCCCCCTAAACTCCCCCCGCCCGCCCAATGCAGACAGGGCCCGTGCGCTAAGCATAAACAATACCTCTAACAGATAACCCTAACCCTGAACATAACACCCAACCCTGTTCCTATTTCTCCCCTTAACACGTAAACCTCACCATGATCCTAACTTTAACCTCTTATCCTAATGTTGATGCATAACCCATTCCCTGAGAACAACCCCTATCCCATAATTCTAACCCTATCTCCTAGTCATCACTGTGACACCTAATCCCTAACCCTAATTCTAAACCGCTAACCCTAACCGGAACCCTACCTACAACCCTAACACTGACAGTAACCCTTACTTCTAACCCCAACGCTATGCCTAACAAAAACCCTAACCCTTCACCCTAACCCCTAAGCCTAACGCTAACCCTTATCCCTAATCCTAATCCTAACCATTAAACCTAACCCTAGCTCTTAAAGCTAACCCTAAACCTTACCCTCACGACTAGACCTAACCCTGACACTAACCTAACACCTAACCCTAACCAGAACCCCTAAAGCTAACCCTGATCCCTATCCCTAACCCTAGCAGTAAACTTTAAACCTAAAAGTAAGCCCAACCCATAACCCTAATCCTATCCTTTTACCCTAAAACTAACCCCTAAACCTAACCCCTATACCTAACCCTAACTCTAACCACAATCCTAATTCTAACCATACCCCTTCATAAAACACGAACTCCTAACCTCTAACCCTAACACTAACCAAAAACCCTAATCACTAATCCCTAACCCTAACGCTTAACCTTTACCCTAACCGTTAACCCTCCCCCTAATTCTTAACACTGACCCTAACCTTAACCTTTAACTCTAAGCCTAACCCTTAACCCTACAGTAAGGAAGACCCTTAATGCTAATGGGATCCCTTTTCCCTAACCCTAACACTACAGCTAAAAATAACCCTAACCTTTGATCCTTAAACCTAACCCCTAACACTTACTTTAACCCCAAACCCTAACCCTAATCCTAAGCATTAAACCTAACCCCTATCTCTTAACCCTAACCCTAGCCCTTACCCTAACGCTTAGATCTAACCCTAAATCTAACCTCCTGCCTAATCCTAACCTTAAGCCCTAATGCTAACTCTAACCCTGAACCCTAAACCTACCCATAACCCTTAACACTAACGCTATCCGTAAACCTTAACCCTGACCCTAACCATTACCCGCACCCAAGCATTTAACCCTGACCCTAACCCTAATCCTTAATGATAACGCTAACACTAAACCCTAACCCTAAGCCCAACACTTAACCATAATACTATCCTTTAACCCTAAGCCTAACCCTAACCCCTAACGCTAAACCTAACCCTAACCGCAACCCTAACCCTCAATCTTGAAACTTACCATTAACCCTGACACTAACCCTTAACCCTAACCCTACTCCTAATCCTTATCCATAAGGCTAATACTGAAGCCTAACCCTGTGCCAAACGCTAAACCCAAACCTTAACCCTAACCCTGAATCTTAAACGTAAACCTAACTGTAACTGTTAAACCTAACACTAACATTTAACCCTAACACCTAACCCTAAGACTCCACCCTAACACTAATCTTCATCCCTAAACATTACCAGAATCCTACCCCTAAATCTAATTCTCAGACTTCTTGCTTTCTCAGAGTTTAGAAAGCCTACAATCCTCCCATGCCATGAGTTAAAGGGTGCTCTGCCACTGTGTCCTGCATGAAACCCAGGAATCCACACCCAGCGTTCAATAGAGTGTGTTCCCGGGGACAATCCTATCCCCCTAACCCCCGCCCGCCGCCCAGTGCAGACAGGGCCTGTATGCTAAGTATAAGCACTGCCCCTAACAGATAACCCTCACCCTGAACATAACACCTAACCATGATCCTATTCCTAAACGTAAACCATAAACCTCCCCGTAATGCTAACTTATCCCCTTAAATTAACGTTAATGCATAACACCCTGAGAAGAAGCCCTATCCCATAATTCTAATCCTAAACCATAGTCATAACCATAACACCTCATCCCTATTTCTAAAATGAAAACCCTAACTTTCACCCTACCACAACCCTAACCCTAACCCTATCCCCTAACCCTAAGCCCTCACCCTATCACTAATCTTCATCCCTAAACCGTGCCGTAATTTTAACCCTAAATCTAATTCTCAGATTCTTGTTTTCTCAGAGTTTTGAAAGCATACAATCCTACTAAGCCATGCATGAAAGCCGGCTCTGCCACAGTGTCCGGCATGAAACCGAGAGGCCCATACACTGCGTGGGATAGAGTGTGTTCTCAGCGACCATCACAGACTCCTAACTTCGCCTCCTAGTGCATACAGGGCCCATGCCCTAAGCATAAACCCTACCCGTCACCCATAACCCTAACCCAGAACATAACACCTAACCCTGATCCTACTGCTCACCTCAACACGTAAACCTCACCGTAACCCTAAGTTCAACCCCTTATCTTAACGTTAATGCATGACACCCTGAGAACAAGCCTATACCGTAATTCTAACCCTAACTCCTAGCCATAACCATAACACCTAATCCCTAATTCTGAAACGCCAACCCTAACCTTAACCCTACCAACACTAACCCTAACCCTAACTCTTAACCATAACACTAACCTTTACCCTAATGCCTAGAGATTTAACCCCAACACTGACCTACAGTTACACTAAACCTACCCTCTAATGCTAACCTTAAACCTGAACCATAAACCTAACCCTTAACCCTAACCCCATCCCTAACCCCCTTACCCTAACTCTAACTGTTAACCCTCACCCTAACCCTCAACCCTGACCCTAACCTTAAACCTTAATCCTAACCATGCGTGAGATGAGCCTCTGCCTTTGTCCTGCGTGACAGTTGAAGCCCAACACCCAGGGTACGATGAAGTGGGGACCCAGCCTTGCTCCACATCCACAGTGCCCCGTACGTTAGACAGGGCCCGTGCCCTAACACACACCGTTAAACGTAAGCCCTAACCCTATCACTAAACCAAACCCTTAGTAAGCCCTGAATCTAACTCCTAACAATAACCCTAATCCCTGACCCTTACTCTTGCCTCTCACCATAAACCTAAACCCAACCACTAAACATAATCCTAATCTCTAACCCTAACAGTAATCCTAACCCTAATTCTAACCTAAAACCCTAACCCCTAAACCTAATCCTAGTCCCTAACACCTAACCTTACCCTAAACCCAATTCCAATTCTCAGACTTCTTCAATTCAAAAACTTAAAAAAGCCTACAATCCACCAATGCCGTGTCTGAGATGAGGGTCCGCCCCTATGTCCTGCATGACAGGCAGGCGCCAATGCCCAGGGTACTATGGAGTGGGGTCCGGGGGTCTGGAGGCTTGCTAAACTCCAGTTTGGAAGAATTGCTATAGTCATATATAGGGATGCTTACATTTACTGATAGAAAGCAACTATTGGTGTGTGATTTGTAGGCTTGCCTTACTCTAGTTTGGATGAAGAAGCTGAATCATATATAGGAATATTAGCTTTGAGTTAGAGGAAGCATCTATGGGGGGTGCTTTTTTGGCTTGTTAAACTCTGGTTTGGAAGAAGTTCGAGAGTCTTATATAGGAACGATATCATTCATTCAGAGAAAGCAATTATAGGGAGTTGGTTTGTAGGCTTGCTAAGCTCTAGTTTGGAGGAAGGCGAGAGTCATATATAGGAACGCTTACATTCACATAAAGCGTCTACGGGGGGACGGTTTCTAGGCTTCCTAAACTCTAGCTTGGAAAAAGAGGACAGTTACGTATAGGAACTCTCGGCGGGGGATTTGTAGCATTGCTAAAATCTTAGATTGGAAAAGTTGCGAGAGTCATACATAGGAATGTTAACATTCACTCAATGAAAGCAACTATAAGGGGTGCTTTCCAGGCTGGCTACACTCTAATTTGGAAAAAGTGCGACAGTCATAAAGAGGAAGGCTTATATTCACTCAGACAAAGCAATTATGTGTAGGTGTATAGTAGGCATGCTAACTCTAGTTTGGAAAATTTCGAGAGCCATGTATAGGAAAGCTTACAGTAACTTAGAGAAAGCAACGAACGGGGGTGGAGTGTAGGCTTGCTAAACTCTAGTTTGGAGGAAGTGCCATAGTCCTATATAGGAACGCTTAAATTCGTTCAGAGAAAACAGCTGTCGGGGATTGGTTTGTAGACATAACTCAAGTTTGGAAGAAGTGCGAGAGACATATATAGGAATGTTTACATTGACTCAAAGAAAGCAACTATGGGGGAGTGTTATTTTGGCATGCCAGATGCTAGTTAGGAAGAAGTACAAGACTCATATATAGGAACGCTTACATTCACACACCGAGAGCAACTACGGAGTAGTGTCAGGTAGACATGTTAAAGTCTAGCTTGGGAGAAGTTCCAGAGTCCTATATAGGAAAGGTAACAGCCACTTTGAAAAAGCAAGTCTTGGCGGGTGGATTGTAGGCCTGCAAAACCCTGTTTTGGTTGAAGTGTGAGAGTCATATATGAGAACGCTTACATTCCCTCAGAGAAAGCAACGATGGGGTTGTTTGTAGGCTTACTAAACTGCAGTTTGGAAGAAGCACGAGAATCACATATAGGAACACATACATTTTGACGCACTGAAAGTAACTATGGGGTGGTGTTTTATAGGCATGCTAAACTCTAGTTTGGACGAAGTTTGAGAATCACATATAAGAAAGCTTACAGTCACTTAGAGAAAGCAAATCTCTGGGTGTGGAAAGTAGGCCTGCTAAACTCTATTTTGGTTGAAGTGTGAGAGTCATATATGGGAACGCTTACATTCACTCAGAGAAAACAACGTTTGGGTGGTGGTTTGTAGGGCATACTAAACTGTAGTTTGGAAGAAGTACGAGAGTCCTATATAGGAACACTTACATTCACGCAGAGAAAGCACTTATGGCGTCAGGTTTTGTAGGCATGCTAAACTGCAGTTTGGAAGAAGTTGGAGAACCTTATACAGGAATGATTACCATCACCTAGGGAAAGCAACTCTCGGGAGATGGTTTGTACACATGCTAAACTCTAATTTGGATGAAGTGTGAGAGTCAAACATGGGACCGCTTACATTCCCTCAGAGAAACAACATTGGGCTGGTTTTTGTAGGCATACTAAATAGTTTGGAAGAAGTACGAGAATGATATTTGGGAACGCTTACATTCACCCAGAGAAAGCAACTACGGGGTGGTGTTTTGTAAGCATGCTATAGTTTGGAAGAAGTTCTAAACCTGAACAGTCACTTAGAGAAAGCAACTCTTGGTGGGTGATTTTTAGGTCTGCTAAATTGTATTTTGAAAGAAGTACCAGAGTCATATATACTAATGCTTACATTCATGCAAAGAAAAAACTATGGGGTGATGTTTTGTGGGCATGTTAACCTGTAGTTTGGAAGAAGTTGGAGAGTCTTATTTAGGAAAGCTTACAGTCACCTAGAGAAAGCAACTCTCGGGAGATCCTTTCTTGGCCTGCTAAACTCTACTTTGGATCAATTGTGAGAGTCAAACATGGGAATGCTTTCATTCATTCAGAGAACGCAACGCTTGGGTGGTGGTTTGTAGGCATTCTAAACTGTATTTGGGAGGAAGTACGAGAGTCATATATCTGAACGCTTACATTCAGGCATAGACAGCAACTCTGGGGTCGTATTTTGTTGGCATGCTAAACTGTGGTTTGGAAGAAGTTCGAGAGTCTTATATAGGAAAGATTACAGCGACACAGAGAAAACAACTCTCGGAAGTTTATTGGTAGGCCTGCTAAACTCTAATTTGGATGAAATGTGAGAACGCTTGCATTCATTCACTCAGAGAAAGAAACATTATCGTGATGGTTTGAAGGCATAATAACTGTAGTTGGGAAGAAGTAGGAGAGTCATATATATGAACGGTTACATTCACGCAGAGAAAGCAACTGTGGGGTGGCGCAGGTATGCATGTTAATCTGTAGTTTGGAGGAAGTGCGAGAGTCATATCTGGGGAATATTACAGTCACTTAGAGAAAGGAACCATTTTGGGCTGGTTTGTAGATCTGCTAAATTCTATTTTGGAAACAGAGTGTGAGTCATATATGGGAACGCTTATGTTCACTCAGAGAAAGCAACCACGGTGTGGTGTTTTGTTGGCATGGTGTAGTTTGAAAGAAGTTGGAGATTCTTATATAGGAAAGTTTACAGTCACCTAGAGAAAGCAACTCACGGGGTGTGGTTTGTAGGCCTGCTAAACTCTAATTTAGATGAAGTGAGAGAGGCATATATATGAACGCTTATATTGATGCAGAGAAAGTAACTATGGGGTGGTGTTTTGTAGGCATGCTAAAATATAATTTGGAAGAAGTTCGAAAGCAGACAGTCACTTAGAGAAAGCAACTCTCGGCGGTTCATTTTTCGGTCTGCTAAATTGTATTTTGAAAGAAGTACCAGAGTCATATATACAAACGCTTACATTCATGCAGAGAAAGCAACTGTGGGGTGGTGTTTTCTAGGCATGCTAAACTCTAGTTTGGACGAAGTTTGAGAATCACATATAAGAAAGCTTAGAGTCACTTAGAGAAAGCAAATCTCTGGTGTGGAATGTAGGCGTGCTAAACTCTATTTTGGTTTCAGAGTGAGAGTCATATATGGGAAGGCTTACATTCACTCAGAGAAAGCTACGATGATGTGGTGGTTTGTAGGCATACTAAACTCTAGTTTGGAAGAAGTAGGAGAATGATATATGGGAACAGTTACATTCATGCAGAGAAAGCAATTATGGGGTGGATTTTTGTAGCCATGCTAATCTCTATTTTGCAAGAAGTTAAAGAGTAATATATAGGAAAACGTACCGTCATTTATAGAAACCAACTTTCGGGGGATGGTTTGTAGGCCTGCAAAACTCTACTTTGGAAGAAGGGGGAGAGTCATATTGGGGACTGCGTACATTCACTCAGAGAAATCAACGATGGGGTTGTGGTTTGTAGGCATACTAAACTCTAGTTTGGAAGAAGTACGAGAATCATATATAGGAACGCTTACATTCATGCAGAGAAAGCAACTATGGAGTGATGTTTGTATGCCTACTAAACTATAGTTTGGGGGATGTTCGAGAGTCATATCTGGGAAGTTTACAGTCATTTAGAGAAAGCAACTCTTGGGGGGGTGGTTCGTAGGCCTGCTAAACTCTATTTTCAATGAAGTGTTAGAATCATATACAGGAACGCTTACATTCACTCAGAGAAAGCAACGTTGGGGTGGCCGTTTTTGAGCATACTGAACTCTACTTTGGAAGAGGTACGAGAGACATATACAGGAACGCTTACATTAACACAGAGAAAGCAAATATGGGGTGCTGTAGTGCAGGCATGCTAAACTATAGATTGGAAGAAGTTCGAAAGCTGACAGTCATTTACAGAAAGCAACTCTTGGCGGGTGATTTTTAGGTCTGCTAAATTGTATTTTGAAAGACGTACCAGAGTCATATAGACAAACGCTTACATTCATGCAGAGAAAGAAACTATGGGGTGATGTGTTGTTGGCATGCTAAACTGCAGTTTGGAAGGAGTTCGAGAGTGTTATATAGGATAACTTAGAGTCACCTAGAGAAAGCAACACTCGGGACAGCTTTGCAAGCCTGTAAACACTAATTAGCAGCAATTGTGAGAGTCAAACATGGGAACGCTTACATTCACTCAGAGAACACAACGTTTGGGTGGTGATTTGTAGGCATCATAACTGTAGTTTGGAAGAAGTAGGAGAGTCATATATATGAACGGTTACATTCACGCAGAGAAAGCAACTGATGGGTGGCGTATGTACGCATGTTAATGTATACTTTGGAGGAAGTTCGGGAGTCTTATCTGGGGAAAATTGCAGTCACTTAGAGAAAGCAACCATCGGGGGCCGTTTTGTAGATCTGCTAAATTCTATTTTGGAAGAAGAGAGAAAGTCATATGTGGGAACGCTTATGTTCACTCAGAGAAATCAACGATGGGGCAGTGTTTCGTTGGCATGCTAAACTGTAGTTTGGAAGAAGTTCGCGAGTCTTATATAAGAAAGCTTACAGTCACCTAGAGAAAGTAACTCTCGGCAGATTGTTTCTAAGCATGCTAAACTCTAATTTGCATCAATTGTGAGAGTCAAACATGGGAACGCTTACATTCACTCAGAGAACGCAACGTTTGGGTGGTGGTTTGTAAGCATTCTAAACTGTATTTTGGAGGAAGTAGGAGAGTCATATATACGAATGCTTACATTCACGCAGAGAAAGCAACTCTGGGGTCGTATTTTGTTGGCATGCTAAACTGTGGTTTGGAAGAAGTTCGAGAGCCTTATATAGGAAAGATTACACTGACACAGAGAAAACAACTCTCTGTAGTTTGTTGGTAGGTCTGCTAAACTGTAATTTGGATGAAGTGTGAGAACGCTTGCATTCACTCAGAGAAAGAACTTTGTCGTGGTGGTTTGTAGGAATAACAACTGTAGTTCGAAGAAGTAGGAGAGTCATATATGAACGGTTACATTCACGCAGAGAAAGCAATTGTGGGGTGGTGTATGTAATCATCATAATCTGTAGTTTGGAGGAAGTTCGAGAGTCATATCTGGGGAAAATTAGAGTCACTTAGAGAAAGGAACCATCGGGGGCTGGTGTGTAGGTCTGCTAAATTCTATTTTGGAAAAAGAGTGAGAGTCATATATGGGAACGCTTATGTTCACTCATAGAAATCAATGATGGGGCGCTGTATTGTTGGCATGCCAAACTGTAGTTTGGAAGAAGTTCGAGAGTCTTATATAGGAAAGTTTACAGTCACCTAGAGAAAGCAACTCACAGGAGGTGGTTTGTAGGCCGCTAAACTCTAATTTGGATGAAGTGAAAGAGGCATACATGGATATGCTTCATTCACTCAGAGAAAGGTAAGTTGGAGTGGCGGTTTTTAGGTATACTAAACTCCAGTTTGGAAGAAGTACGAGAGTCATATATATGAACGCTTATATGGACGCAGAGAAAGCAACTATGGGGTGGTGTTTTGTAGGCATGCTAATATATAATTTGGAAGAAGTTCGAAAGCAGACAGTCACTTAGAGAAAGCAACTCTTGGCGGTGGATTTTGAGGTCTGCTAAATTGTATTTTGAAAGAAGTACCAGTGTCATATAAAGAACGCTTACATTCATGCAGAGAAAGCATCTGTGGGGCGGTGTATTGTAGGCATGCTAAAATCTAGTTTGGACGAAGTTTGAGAATCACATATAAGAAAGCTTAGAGTCACTTAGAGAAAGCAAATCTCTGGTTGTGGAATGTAGGCGTGCTAAACTCTATTGTGGTTTAAGACTGAGCATCATATATGGAAAGGGTTACATTCACTCAGAGAAAGCAACGATGGTGTGGTGGTTTGTAGGCATACTAAACTCTAGTTTGGAAGAAGTAGGAGAATGATATATGGGAACGCTTACATTCATGCAGAGAAAGCAATTATGCGGTGGATTTTTTGCACCCATGCTAATCTCTAGTTTGGAAGAAGTTATATAGGAAAGCGTACACTCATTTATAGAAACCAATTTACGGGGGATGGCTGGTAGGCCTGCAAAACTCTACTTTGGAAGAAGGGGGAGAGTCATATTGGGGACCACGTACATTGACTCAGAGAAATCAAGGATGGGGTTGTGTTTTGTAGGCATACTAAACTCTAGTTTGGAGGAAGTACGAGAATCATATATAGGAACGCTTACATTCATGCAGAGAAAGCAACTATGGAGTGATGTTTGTATGCCTACTAAACTATAGTTTGGAGGATGTTCGAGAGTCATATCTGGGAAGCTTACAGTCATTTAGAGAAAGCAACTCTCTGGGGGTGGTTCGTAGGCCTGCTAAACTCTATTTTCAATGAAGTGTTAGAATCATATACAGGAACGCTTACATTCACTCAGAGAAAGCAACGTTGGGGTGGTGGTTTGTAGGTATACTAACCTGTAATTTGGAAGAAGCAAAAGAATCACATATAGAACCGCTTACATTCAGGCACTGAAAGCCACTATGGGTTCGTGTTTTTAGGCATGCTAAACTGTAGTTTGGAAGAAGTTCGAAAGCTGTCACTTAGAGAAAGAAACTCTCTGCGTGTGATTTTTAGGTCTGCTAAATTGTGTTTTGAAATAAGTACCAGAATCATAGTTACAAACGGTTACATTCATGCAGAGAAAGAAACTATGGGGTGATGTTTTGTGGGCATGCTAAACTGCCCACAAAACTTCTAAGAAGTTCGAGAGTCTTATATAGGAAAGCTTACAGTCACCTAGAGAAAGCAACTCTCGGGAGATGGTTTCTAAGCCTGCTAAACTAATTTGCACCGATTGTTAAAGTCAAACATGGGAAGGTTTACATCCACTCAGAACGCAACGTTTGGGTTGTGGTTTGTGGCCATAATAACTGTAGTTCGGAAAAAGTAGGAAAGTCATATATATGAACGGTTACATTCACGCAGAGAAAGCAACTGTTGGGTACCGTATGTACGCGTGCTAATCTATAGTTTGGAGGAAATTCGAGAGTCATATCTAGGGAAAATTACAGTCACATAGCTAAATCAACCATCGGGGACTGGTTTGTAGGTCTGCTAAATTCTATTTTGGAAAAAGAGATTCATATAAGGGAATGCTTATGTTCACTCAGAGAAAGCAACGATCCGGTGGTGTATTGTTGGCATGCTAAACTGTAGTTTGGAAGAAGTTCGAGAGTTTTATATAGGAAAGCTTACATTCACCTAGAGAAAGCAACTTTCAGGATGTGGTTTATAGGCCTGGTGAACTCTAATTTGGATCAAGTGTGAGAGTCATACATACGAGTTCCAAAATACAGTTTAGTATGCCTACAAACCACCAGCCCAACATTGCTTTCTCTGAGTGGATATAGGCTTTCCCTTATATGAATCTCGGACTGCTTTCAAAATGCAATTTACCGGACCTACAAAACACCGCCTGAGAGTTGCTTTCTCTCACTATAAGCTTTCCTATATATGACTTTGGAACATAGTTTAGCATGCCAACAAAAGGCCACCCCATAGTTTGCGTGAATGTAAGCGTTCCTATGCATCACGCTCGTACTTCTTCCAAAGTATAGTACACCTACAAACCACCTCCCCAACTTTGCTTTTTCTGAGTGAATGTAAGCATTCTTTTATTCTCGTACTTCCTCCAAACTCCAGTTTAGTGTGACTAAAAACCACCACCGCAACCCTGCTTTCTCTGAGTGAATGTTAGCGTTCCCGTTTATGATTCACACTTCATCCAAAATAGAATTTAGCAGAACTACAAACCAGCCCCCAAGGGTTGCTTTCTCTATGAGACTGTAAGCTTTCCTATTACTCTTAACTTCTTCGCAACTAGAGATTTGCATGCCTACAAAACACCACCCCATAGTTGCCCTCTCTGCGTGAATGTAAGCACTTGTATATATGACTCTGCTACTTCTTCCAAAATACAGTTTAGTATGCTTACAAACAACCAACCAAACGTTGCGTTCTCTGAGAGAATGTTAGCGTTCCCAAGTATGACTGTTCCAAATGATGCAAAGTAGAGTTTAGCAGGCTTACAAACTATCTCTCGAAAGTTGCTTCCTCTGGGGGACTGTAAGCTTTCCTATAAAAGACTGTCGAACTTCTTCGAAACTACATTTCAGCATGCCAACAAAACATCACCACATAGTTTCTTTCTCAGCATAAATATAAGCGATTTTATATATGACTCTGGTACTTCTTTCAAAATACAATTTAGCAGACCTCTAAATCAACCGCCGAGAGTTGCCTTCTCTAAGTCACTGTCAGCTTTCGAACTTCTTCCAAATTATATTTTAGCAGGCCTACAAAACACCACCCCATAGTGGCCCTCTCTGGGTGAATGTAAGCGCTCATATATATGACTCTGCTACTTCCAAAATACCGTTTAGTATGCTTACAAACCACCACCCAAAAGTTAAGTTCTCTGAGAGAATGTTAGTGTTCCCAAGTATGACTGTTCCAAATGATGCAAAGTAGAGTTTAGCAGGCTTACAAACTATCTCTCGAAAGTTGCTTCCTCTAGGGGACTGTAAGGTTTCCTATAAAAGACTGTCGAACTTCTTCGAAACTACATTTCAGCACGCCAACAAAACATCACCACATAGTTTTTCTCAGCATAAATGTAAGAGATTTTATATATGACTCTGGTACTTCTTTCAAAATACAATTTAGCAGACCTCAAAATCAACCGCCAAGAGTTGCATACTCTAAGTCACTGTCAGCTTTCGAACTTCTTCCAAATTATATTTTAGCATGCCTACAAAACACCACCCCATAGTTGCTTTCTCTGCGTCCATATAAGCGTTCATATATATGACTCTCGTACTTCTTCCAAACTGGAGTTTAGTATACCTAAAAACCGGCACCACAATTTACCTTTCTCTGAGTGAATGAAGCGTATCCATGTATGCCTCTTTCACTTCATCCAAATTAGAGTTTAGTGGCCCACAAACCACCTCCTGTGAGTTGCATTCTCTAGGTGACTGTAAACTTTCCTATATAAGACTCTCGAACTTCTTCCAAACTACAGTTTAGCATGCCAACAATACAGCGCCCCATCATTGATTTCTCTGAGTGAACATAAGCGTTCCCATATATGACTCTCACTCTTCTTCCAAAATAGAATTTAGCAGACCTACACAACACCCGATGGTTCCAATTCTCTACGTGACTCTAATTTTTCCCACATATGACTCTCGAACTTTCTCCAAACTATAGATTATGATGATTGCATAGGCCACCCCACAGTTGCTTTCTCTGCGTGAATGTAACCGTTCATATATGACTCTCCTTCTTTTAAACTACAGCATTTATTCCTACAAACCATCACGACAACGTTCTTTCTCTGAGTGAATGCAAGCATTCTCACACTTCATCCAAATTACAGTTTAGCAGACCTACCAACAAACTACAGAGAGTTGTTTTTCTCTGTGTCACTGTAATCTTTCTTATGTAAGGCTCTCGAACTTCTTCCAAACCACAGTTTAGCATGCCAACAAAATACGACCCCAGAGTTGCTTTCTCTGCGTGAATGTAAGCATTCGTATATATGAGTCTCCTACTTCCTCCAAAATACAGTTTAGAATGCTTACAAACCACCACCCAAACGTTGCGTTCTCTGAGTGAATGTAAGCGTTCCCATGTTTGACTCTCACAATTGATGCAAATTAGAATTTAGCATGCTTAGAAACAATCTCCCGAGAGTTGCTTTCTCTAGGTGACTGTAATTTTCCCCAGATATGACTCTCGCACTTCCTCCAAACTACAGATTAGCATGCATACATACGCCACCCAACAGTTGCTTTCTCTGCGTGAATGTAACCGTTCATATATATGACTCTCCTACTTCTTCTGAACTACAGTTATTATGCCTACAAACCACCACCCAAACGTTGCGTTCTCTGAGTGAATGTAAGCGTTCCAATGTTTGACTCTCACAATTGCTGCTAGTTAGAGTTTAGCAGGCTTGCAAAGCTCTCCTGAGTGTTGCTTTCTCTAGGTGACTGTAAGCTATCCAAATAACACTCTCGAACTCCTTCCAAACTGCAGTTTAGCATCCCCACAACACATCACCCCATATTTTCTTTCTACGCATGAATGTAAGTGTTTGTATATAAGACTCTGACACGTCTTTCAAAATACAATTTAGCAGACTGAAAAAATCACCCGCCAAGAGTTGCTTTCTCTAAGTGACTGTCAGCTTTCGAACTTCTTCCAATCTATAGTTTAGCATGCCTGCACTACAGCACCCCATATTTGCTTTCTCTGTGTTAATATAAGCGTTCGTATTTATGTCTCTCGTACCTCTTCCAAAGTAGAGTTTAGTATGCTCAAAAACGGCCACCCCAACGTTGCTTTCTCTGAGTGAATGTAAGCGTTCCTGTATATGATTTTAACACTTCATTGAAAATAGAGTTTAGCAGGCCTACGAACCACCCCCCGAGAGTTACATCCTCCAAACTATAGTTTAGTAGGCATACAAACATCACTCCATAGTTGCTTTCTCTGCGTGAATGTAACCGTTCATATATATGACTTTCCTACTTCTTCCGAACTACAGTTATTATGGCCACAAACTACAACCCAAACCTTGCGTTCTGAGTGGATGTAAACCTTCTGATATTTGACTTTAACAGTTGGTGCAAATTAGCAGGCTTAGAAACCATCTCCCGAGAGTTGCTCTCTCTAGGTGACTGTAAGCTTTGCTATATAAGATTCTAAACTTCCTCCAAACTATAGTTTAGTAGGCATAAAAACATCACTCCATAGTTGCTTTCTCTGCATGAATGTAAGCGTTCCTATATATGATTCTCGTACTTCCACCAAACTAGAGTTTAGTATGCCTACAAAACACAAGCCCATCCTTGATTTCTCTGAGTCAATGTACGTGGTCCCCAATATGACTCTCTCACTTCTTCCAAAGTAGAGTTTTGCAGGCCTACCGTCCATCCCCCGAAAGTTGGTTTCTATAAATGACTGTACGCTTTCCTATATAACTTCTTCCAAACTAGAGATTAGCATGGGTACAAAAACCCACCCCATAATTGCTTTCTCTGCATGAATGTAAGCATTCCCAAATATCATTTTCCTAATTCTTCCAAACTAGAGTTTAGTATGCCTACAAACCACCACATCATCGTTGCTTTCTCTGAGTGAATGTAACCCTTTCCATATATGACTCTCAATCTTAAACCAAAATAGAATTTAGCACGCCTACATTCCACAACCAGAAATTTGCTTTCCTTAAGAGACTCTAAGCTTTCTTATATGTGATTCTCAAACTTCGTCCAAACTAGAGTTTAGCACGCCTAGAAAACACCACCCCACAGTTGCTTTCTCTGCATGAATGTAAGCGTTTGTATATATGACACTGGTACTTCTTTCAAAATACAATTTAGCAGACCTAAAAATCTACCGCCAAGAGTTGCTTTCTCTGACTGTCTGCTTTCGAACTTCTTCCAAACTATATTTTAGCATGCCAACAAAACACCACCCCATAGTTGCTTTCTCTGCGTCCATATAAGCGTTCATATATATGTCTCTCGTACTTCTTCCAAACTGGAGTTTAGTATACCTAAAAACCGGCACCACAATTTACCTTTCTCTGAGTGAATGAAGCGTATCCATGTATGCCTCTTTCACTTCATCCAAATTAGAGTTTAGCGGCCTACAAACCACTTCCTGTGAGTTGCTTTCTCTAGGTGACTGTAAACTTTCCTATATAAGACTCTCGAACTTCTTCCAAACTACAGTTTGGCATGCCAACAATACAGCGCCCCATCATTGATTTCTCTGGGTGAACATAAGCGTTCCCATATATGACTCTCACTCTTTTTCCAAAATAGAATTTAGCAGACCTACACACCAGCCCCCGATGGTTCCTTTCTCTAAGTGACTCTAATTTTCCCCAGATATGACTCTCGAACTTCCTCCAAACTACAGATTATGATGATTACATACACCACCCCACAATTGCTTTCTCTGCGTGAATGTAACCGTTCATATATGACTCTCCTACTTCTTCGAACTACAGTTGTTATTCCTACAAACCACCACGACAAAGTTCTTTCTCTGAGTGAATGCAAGCGTTCTCACACTTCATCCAAATTACAGTTTAGCAGACCTACCAACAAACTACAGAGAGTTGTTTTCTCTGTGTCAGTGTAATCTTTCCTATATAAGGCTCTCGAACTTCTTCCAAACCACAGTTTAGCATGCCAACAAAATACGACCCCAGAGTTGCTTTCTCTGCGTGAATGTAAGCATTCGTATATATGACTCTCCTACTTCCTCCAAAATACAGTTTAGAATGCTTACAAACCACCACCCAAACGTTGCGTTCTCTGAGTGAATGTAAGCGTTCCCATGTTTGACTCTCACAATTGATGCAAATTAGAGTTTAGCATGCTTAGAAACAATCTGCCGAGAGTTACTTTCTCTAGGTGACTGTAAGCTTTCTTATATAAGACTCGCGAACTTCTTCCAAACTACAGTTTAGCATGCCAACGAAACACTGCCCCATCGTTGATTTCTCTGAGTGAACATAAGCGTTCCCACATATGACTTTCTCTCTTCTTCCAAAATAGAATTTAGCAGATCTACAAAACGGCCCCCGATGGTTGCTTTCTCTAAGTGACTGCAATTTTCCCCAGATAAGACTCCCGAACTTCCTCCAAAGTATACATTAACATGCGTACATACGCCACCCATCAGTTGCTTTCTCTGCGTGAATGTAACCGTTCATATATATGACTCTCCTACTTCTTCCAAACTACAGTTATGATGCCTACAAATCACCACCCAAACGTTGTGTTCTCTGAGTGAATGTAAGCGTTCCCATGTTTGACTCTCACAATTGCTGCTAATTAGTGTTTACAGGCTTGCAAAGCTGTCCCGAGTGTTGCTTTCTCTAGGTGACTCTAAGTTATCCTATATAACACTCTCGAACTCCTTCCAAACTGCAGTTTAGCATGCCAACAACACATCACCCCATAGTTTCTTTCTCTGCATGAATGTAAGCGTTTGTCTATATGACTCTGGTACGTCTTTCAAAATACAATTTAGCAGACCTAAAAATCACCCGCCAAGAGTTGCTTTCTGTAAATGATTGTCAGCTTTCGAACTTCCTCCAATCTATAGTTTAGCATGCCTGCACTACAGCACCCCATATTTGCTTTCTCTGTGTTAATGTAAGCGTTCCTGTATATGTCTCTCGTACCTCTTCCAAAGTAGAGTTCAGTATGCTCAAAAACGGCCACCCCAACGTTGCTTTCTCTGAGTGAATGTAAGCGTTCCTGTATATGATTCTAACACTTCATTGAAAATAGAGTTTAGCAGGCCTACGAACCACCCCCCCCAAGAGTTGCTTTCTCTAAATGACTGTAAGCATCCCAGATATGACTCTCGAACATCCCCCAAACTATAGTTTAGTAGGCATACAAACATCACTCCATAGTTGCTTTCTCTGCATGAATGTAAGCGTTCCTATATATGATTCTCGTACTTCTTCCAAACTAGAGTTTAGTATGCCTACAAACCACAACCTGATCGTTGATTTCTCTGAGTGAATGTACGCAGTCCCCAAAATGACTCTCCCCCTTCTTCCAAAGTAGAGTTTTGCAGGCCTACAAACCATCCCCTGAAAGTTGGTTTCTATAAATGACGGTACGCTTTCCTATATATTACTCTTTAACTTCTTGCAAAATAGAGATTAGCATGGCTACAAAAAATCCACCCCATAATTGCTTTCTCTGCATGAATGTAAGTGTTCCCATATATCATTCTCCTACTTCTTCCAAACTAGAGTTTAGTATGCCTACAAACCACCACATCATCGTAGCTTTCTCTGAGTGAATGTAAGCCTTCCCATATATGACTCTCACTCTGAAACCAAAATAGAGTTTAGCACGCCTACATTCCACACCAGAGATTTGCTTTCTCTAAGTGACTCTAAGCTTTCTTATATGTGATTCTCAAACTTCGTCCAAACTAGAGTTTAGCATGCCTAGAAAACACCACCCCACAGTTGCTTTCTCTGCATGAATGTAAGCGTTTGTATATATGACTCTGGTACTTCTTTCAAAATACAATTTAGCAGACCGAAAATTGAACCGCCGAGAGTTGCTTTCTCTAAGTGACTGTCTGCTTTCGAACTTCTTCCAAATTATGTTTTAGCATGCCTACAAAACACCACCCCATAGTTACTTTCTCTGCATCAATATAAGCGTTCATATATATGCCTCTCTCACTTCATCTAAATTAGAGTTTAGCAGGCCTACAAACCACACCCCGTGAGTTGCTTTCTCTAGGTGACTGTAAACTTTCCTATATAAGAATCTCCAACTTCTTTCAAACTACACCATGCCAACAAAACACCACACCGTGGTTGCTTTCTCTGAGTGAACATAAGCGTTCCCATATATGACTCACACTCTGTTTCCAAAATAGAATTTAGCAGATCTACAAACCAGCCCAAGATGGTTCCTTTCTCTAAGTGACTGTAATTTTCCCCAGATATGACTCTCGCACTTCCTCCAAACTACAGATTACCATGCATACCTGCGCCACCCCACAGTTGCTTTCTCTGCGTGAATGTAACCGTTCATATATATGACTCTCCTACTTCTTCCCAACTACAGTTATTATGCCTTCAAACCATAACGATAATGTTTCTTTCTCTGAGTGAATGAATGCAAGCGTTCTCACATTTCATCCAAATTAGAGTTTAGCAGGCCTACCAATAAACTTCCGAGAGTTGTTTTCTCTGTGTCACTGTAATCTTTCCTATATAAGACGCTCGAACTTCTTCCAAACCACAGTTTAGCATGCCAACAAAATACGACCCCAGAGTGGCTTTCTCTGCCTGAATGTAAGCGTTCATATATATGACTCTCGTACTTCCTCCCAAATACAGTTTAGAATGCCTACAAACCACCACCCAAACGTTGCGTTCTCTGAATGAATGAAAGCATTCCCATGTTTGACTCTCACAATTGATGCAAAGTAGAGTTTAGCAGGCCAAGAAAGGATCTCCCGAGAGTTGCTTTCTCTAGGTGACTGTAAGCTTTCCTAAATAAGACTCTCCAACTTCTTCCAAACTACAGGTTAACATGCCCACAAAACATCACCCCATAGTTTTTTCTTTGCATGAATGTAAGCATTAGTATATATGACTCTGGTACTTCTTTCAAAATACAATTTAGCAGACCTAAAAATCACCCACCAAGAGTTGCTTTCTCTAAGTGACTGTTCAGGTTTAGAACTTCTTCCAAACTATAGCATGCTTACAAAACACCACCCCGTAGTTGCTTTCTCTGGGTGAATGTAAACGTTCCCAAATATCATTCTCGTACTTCTTCCAAACTATTTAGTATGCCTACAAAAACCAGCCCAATGTTGTTTCTCTGAGGGAATGTAAGCGGTCCCATGTTTGACTCTCACACTTCATCCAAATTAGAGTTTAGCATGTGTACAAACCATCTCCCGAGAGTTGCTTTCCCTAGGTGATGGTAATCATTCCTGTATAAGGTTCTCCAACTTCTTCCAAACTGCAGTTTAGCATGCCTACAAAACCTGACGCTATAAGTGCTTTCTCTGCGTGAATGTAAGTGTTCCTATATAGGACTCTCGTACTTCTTCCAAACTACAGTTTAGTATGCCCTACAAACCACCACCCAAACGTTGTTTTCTCTGAGTGAATGTAAGCGTTCCCATATATGACTCTCACACTTCAACCAAAATAGAGTTTAGCAGGCCTACATTCCACACCCAGAGAGTTGTTTTCTCTACGTGACTGTAAACTTTCCTATATATGACTCTCAAACTTCGTCCAAACTAGAGTTTTGCAAGCCTACAAAACACCACCCCATAGTTGTTTTCGGTGCCGGAATGTAAGCGGCTCTACATGTGATTCTCTTGCTTCTTCCAAATTACAGGTTAGTATGCCTAGGAACCACAACCACGACGTTGCTTTCACTGAGTTCCCATATATTATTCTAACACTTCATTGACAATAGAGTTTAGCAGGCCTACGAAACACCCCCCGAGAGTTGCTTTCTCTAAGTGACTGTAAGCTTCCCAGATATGACTCTCGAACTTCCTCCAAACTATATTTTAGTAGGCATACAAACATCACTCCATAGTTGCTTTCTCTGCGTGAAGGTAAGCGTTCCTATATACGATTCTCGTACTTCTTCCAAACTAGAGTTGACTATGCCTACAAATCACAATCCCATCGTTGATTTCTCTGAGTGAATGCACGCGGTCCCCAATATGACTCTCCCCCTTCTTCCAAACTGGAGTTTTGCAGGTGTACAAAACATCCCCCGAGAGTTGGTTTCTATGACTGTAACCTTTCCTATATATTACTCCTTAACTTCTTCCAAACTAGAGATTAGCATGGCTACAAAAACGCCACCCCATAATTGCTTTCTCTACGTGAATGTAAGCGTTCCCATATATCATTCTCCCACTTCTTCCAAACTAGAGTTTAGTATGCCTACAAACCACCACGTCGTCGTTGCTTTCTCTGAGGGAATGTAAGCCTTCCCATATATGACTCTCACTCTTAAACCAAAATAGAGTTTAGCAGGCCTACTTTCCACACCCAGAGATTTGCTTTCTCTAAGTGACTGTAAGCTTTCTTATATGTGATTCTCAAACTTCGTCCAAACTAGAGTTTAGCATGCCTATAAAACACCACCCCATAGTTACTTTCAGTGCGTCAAAATGTATGTGTTCCTATATGTGATTCTCGTGCTTCTTCCAAACTGCAGTTTAGTAAGCCTACAAACAACCCCATCGTTGCTTTCTCTGAGGGAATGTAAGCGTTCTCATATATGACTCTCACACTTCAACCAAAACAGGGTTTTGCAGGCCTACAATCCACCCGCCAAGACTTGCTTTTTCAAAGTGGCTGTTACCTTTCCTATATAGGACTCTGGAACTTCTCCCAAGCTAGACTTTAACATGTCTACCTGACACTACTCCGTAGTTGCTCTCGGTGTGTGAATGTAAGCGTTCCTATATATGAGTCTTGTACTTCTTCCTA
Source organism: Eulemur rufifrons (assembly GCF_041146395.1). NCBI lineage: Eukaryota > Metazoa > Chordata > Mammalia > Primates > Lemuridae > Eulemur > Eulemur rufifrons. The sequence goes on along the minus strand of NW_027182815.1, from coordinate 3,135,316 downwards.
ACTAGCATCTGGCATGCCAAAATAACACTCCCCCATAGTTGCTTTCTTTGAGTCAATGTAAACATTCCTATATATGTCTCTTGCACTTCTTCCAAACTTGAGTTATGTCTACAAACCAATCCCCGACAGCTGTTTTCTCTGAACGAATTTAAGCGTTCCTATATAGGACTATGGCACTTCCTCCAAACTAGAGTTTAGCAAGCCTACACTCCACCCCCGTTCGTTGCTTTCTCTAAGTTACTGTAAGCTTTCCTATACATGGCTCTCGAAATTTTCCAAACTAGAGTTAGCATGCCTACTATACACCTACACATAATTGCTTTGTCTGAGTGAATATAAGCCTTCCTCTATATGACTGTCGCACTTTTTCCAAATTAGAGTGTAGCCAGCCTGGAAAGCACCCCTTATAGTTGCTTTCATTGAGTGAATGTTAACATTCCTATGTATGACTCTCGCAACTTTTCCAATCTAAGATTTTAGCAATGCTACAAATCCCCCGCCGAGAGTTCCTATACGTAACTGTCCTCTTTTTCCAAGCTAGAGTTTAGGAAGCCTAGAAACCGTCCCCCCGTAGACGCTTTATGTGAATGGAAGCGTTCCTATATATGACTCTCGCCTTCCTCCAAACTAGAGCTTAGCAAGCCTACAAACCAACTCCCTATAATTGCTTTCTCTGAATGAATGATATCGTTCCTATATAAGACTCTCGAACTTCTTCCAAACCAGAGTTTAACAAGCCAAAAAAGCACCCCCCATAGATGCTTCCTCTAACTCAAAGCTAATATTCCTATATATGATTCAGCTTCTTCATCCAAACTAGAGTAAGGCAAGCCTACAAATCACACACCAATAGTTGCTTTCTATCAGTAAATGTAAGCATCCCTATATATGACTATAGCAATTCTTCCAAACTGGAGTTTAGCAAGCCTCCAGACCCCCGGACCCCACTCCATAGTACCCTGGGCATTGGCGCCTGCCTGTCATGCAGGACATAGGGGCGGACCCTCATCTCAGACACGGCATTGGTGGATTGTAGGCTTTTTTAAGTTTTTGAATTGAAGAAGTCTGAGAATTGGAATTGGGTTTAGGGTAAGGTTAGGTGTTAGGGACTAGGATTAGGTTTAGGGGTTAGGGTTTTAGGTTAGAATTAGGGTTAGGATTACTGTTAGGGTTAGAGATTAGGATTATGTTTAGTGGTTGGGTTTAGGTTTAGGGTGAGAGGCAAGAGTAAGGGTCAGGGATTAGGGTTACTGTTAGGAGTTAGATTCAGGGCTTACTAAAGGTTTGGTTTAGAGATAGGGTTAGGGCTTACGTTTAACGGTGTGTGTTAGGGCACGGGCCCTGTCTAATGTACGGGGCACTGTGGGTGTGGAGCAAGGCTGGGTCCCCACTTCATCGTACCCTGGGTGTTGGGCTTCAACTGTCACGCAGGACAAAGGCAGAGGCTCATCTCACGCATGGTTAGGATTAAGGTTTAAGTTTAGGGTCAGGGTTGAGGGTTAGGGTGAGGGTTAACAGTTAGAGTTAGGGTAAGGGGGTTAGGGATAGGGTTAGGGTTAAGGGTTAGCAGCTTGGTTCAGGTTTAAGGTTAGCATTAGAGGGTAGGGTTTGTGTAACTGTAGATCAGTGTTGGGTTTAGATCTCTAGGCATTAGGGTAAAGGTTAGGGTTAGGGTTAAGAGTTAGGGTTATGTTTAAAGGTTAGGATTGGGATTAGGCTTAAGGGTTAAGGTTAAGGTTATGGGTTATGACTAAGGATCAACGGTTAGGGTTATTTTTAGGCGTAGGGTTAGGGTAAGGGGTTAGAGTTAGTGTTAGTGTTGTTGGTCGGGTTAAGGTTAGGGTTGGCGTTTCAGAATTAGGGATTAGGTGTTATGTTTATAGCTAGGAGTTAGGGTTAGAATTGCGGTATAGGGCTTGTTCTCAGGGTGTCATGCATTAACGTTAAGATAAGGGGTTAAAGTTAGGGTTACGGTGAGCTTTACCTGTTAAGGTGAGCAGTAGGATCAGGGTTAGGTGTTATGTTCAGGGTGAGGGTTATTTGTTAGGGGTAGTGTTTATACTTAGCATACGGGCCCTGTCTGCACTGGGAGGTGGGCGGGGTTTAGGGGGATGGAATTGTCCCCGGGAACCCACTCTATCGTACGCTGGGTATGGGCTCCTGGGTTTCATGCAGGACACAGTGGCAGAGCCCCCTTTTACTCATGGCATGGGAGGATTGTAGGCTTTCTAAACTCTGAGAAACAAGAAGTCTGAGAATTAGATTTAGGGGTAGGATTATGGTAATGTTTAGGGATGAAGATTAGTGTCAGGGTGGTGTCTTGGGTTAGGGGTTGGGGTTAAAGGTTAGTGTTAGGTTTAACAGTTACAGTTAGGTTTATGGTTAAGTTTCAGGGTTAGGGTTAAGGTTGGGGTTTAGCGTTTGGCACAGGGGAAGACTTCAATGTTAGCTTTATGGTTAAAGATTAGGATTAGTGTTAGTGTGAGGGTTAATGGTAAGGGTCAAGATTCATGGTTCAGGTTGGGGTTAGGCTTCGGTTTAGGGTTAGGGGTTAGGGTTAGGCTTAGGGTTAAGGGATAGGATTAGGGTTAAGTGTTGGGCTTAGGGTTAGGGTTTAGTGTTATGGTTATCGTTAAGGATTAGGGTTAGGGTCAGGGTTAAATGTTTGGGTGCGGGTAATGGTTAGGGTCAGGGTTAAGGTTTACGGATAGGGTTAGTGTTAAGGGTTACGGGTAGGTTTAGGGTTCAGGGTTAGAGTTAGCATTAGGGCTTAAGGTTAGGATTAGGTGGTAGGTTACATTTAGGTTTAGATCTAGGCGTTAGAGTAAGGGTTAAGAGATAGGGTAAGGTTTAATGCTTAGGATTAGGGTTAGGGTTTTGGGTTAAAGTAAGTGTTAGGGGTTAGGTTTAAGGATCAAAGGTTAGGGTTATGTTTAGTTGTAGGGTTAGGGATAAGGGATAAGATTGGCGTAAGGGTTTTCCTTACTTTTATGGTTAAGGGTCACGCTTAGATTAAAGGTTAAGTTTAGTGTTAAGGGTTATGGTGAGGGTTAACGGTTACGGTAAAGGTTAAGCGTTAGTGTTAGGGATTAGCGATTAGGGTTTTTGGTAAGTGTTAGGGTTAGGAGTTCGTGTTTTATGAAGGGGTATGGTTAGAATTAGGATTGGGGTTAGTGTTAGGGTTAGGTTTAGGGGTTAGGTTTAGGGTAAAAGGATAGGATTAGGGTTAAGGGTTGGGCTCAGATTTAGGGTTAAAGTTTAGTGTTCGGGTTAATGTTTAGTGTTATGGTCCAGTTTAAGTGTTAGGGTGAGGGTTAACGGTTAGGATTAGGCTTAGAGGTTGGGGATATAGTGAGGGTTTAGTGTTAAGGTTAGGTTTAGGGTTCAGGGTTAGGGTTAGCTTTAGGGGTTATGGTTAGGGTTAGGTGTTAGGTTAGTGTCAGGGTTAGGTCTAGTCGTGAGGGTAAGGTTTAGGGTTAGCTTTAAGAGCTAGGGTTAGGTTTAATGGTTAGGATTAGGATTAAGGTTAAAGGTTAGGGTAAGGCTTAGGGGTTAGGGTGAAGGGTTAAGGGTTTTTGTTAGGCATAGCGTTGGGGTTAGAAGTAAGGGTTACTGTCAGTGTTAGGGTTGTAGGCAGGGTTACGGTTAGGGTTAGCGGTTTAGAATTAGGGTTAGGGATTAGGTGTTCCAGTGATGAATAGGAGATAGGGTGAGAATTAGTGGATAGGGGTTGTTCTCAGGGAATGGGTTATGCACTAACGTTAGGATAAGAGGTTAAAGTTAGGCTCACGGTCAGTTTTACGTGTTAAGGGGAGAAATAGGAACAGGGTTGGGTGTTATGTTCAGGGTGAGGGATATCTGTTACAGGTATTGTTTATGCTTAGCGCACGGGCCCTGTCTGCATTAGGCGGGGGAGGAGGTTCGCGGGCTAGGATTGTCACCAGGATCCCACTGTATCGTCCTCTGGGTATGGGCCCGTGGGTTTCATGCAGGACACCGTGGTAGAGCCTCCTTTCACGCATGGCATGGGAGGATTGCAGGCTTTCTAAACTCTAAGAAAGCAAGAAGTCTGAGAATTAGATTTAGGGTTAGGATTATGGTTAGGGTTAAGGATGAAGTTTAGTGTTAGGGTGAGGGCTTAGGGTTAGTGATTAGGGTTAGGGTTAAAGGTTACTCTTAGGTTTAACAGTTACAGTTCGGTTTAGGGTTGAGGTTTACGGTTAGGGTTAAGATGAGGGGTTAGGGTTTGGTATAGGGTTAGGGTTAGGTACAGGGTTAGGGTTAAGTGTTAGAATTAGGGTTGAAGATTAGGATTAGGGTTAGGATTAAAGGTTAGCGTGAGAGTTAACGGTTAGGGTTAAGGTTAAGAGTTAGTGTTAGGGTTTAGGTTTAGGGTTAAGGGTTAGGGTTAGTTTTAGGGTTCGAGTTATGTGTTAGGGTTTGTGTTAGAGGTTAGGGTTTGGTTTACTGTTCAGGGTTAAGGTTACGTTTAGGGGTTAGCATTAGGGTTAAGGATTAGGTTTAGGGTAAGGGTTTAGAGTTAGTGTTCGTCTTTAGGCTCGGGGCTTAGGTTCAGGGTCAGGGGTTAGAGTTGGTGGTAGGGCTTAGATTTAGCGGTCAGTTTAAGGGCACAGGAGCTGTTTAATCTATGGTGAGAGGGGTCTGTTCGGAGTCACCACAAAGCACAACATCATTCCCTGGGCCCTGGGACAAGACCTACATGCAGGACTCAGGCGGAGCCTCATCTCACACATGGCATGGCTGTATTGTAGGCTTGCTTCACTCTGGGAATGGAAGTAGTGTGAGAATTAGGGTTAGGGTTGGGGTTAGGGGTTGCAAGTTAGGGGTTAGGTTTTGACTCAGGGTTAGGTGGTAGGGATTAGTGGTTAGGGTTAGAGTTAGTGTTACGGGTTAAGTGTTAAGTCTGCTTTAGGGGGCCATGGTAAGTTTTAGGTTTGGAGTTAGCGTTAGGGTTAGGGTTTAGGGTTAAGGGATAGGGTTAGGGTTAAGGGTTAGGCTTAGGTTTCGGGTTCAGGTTTAGGGTTAGGGTCAGGATTAAGGTTTAGGGTGAGGGTGAAGAGTTAGGGTTAGGGTTACGGGATTAGGGATAGGTTTAGGGTTAAGGGTCAGGTGTATGGTTCAGGTTTAAGGTTAGCATTAGGGGGTTAGCGTTAGTGTTACCTGTAGGTCAGTGTTGGGGTTAGATCTCTAGGCATTAGGGTAAAGGTTAGGGTTAGGGTTAATTGTTAGGGTTATGTTTAATGGTTAGGATTGGGATTAGGGTTAAGGGTTAGGGTTAAGGTTAGGGGTTATGACTAAGGATCAACGGTTAGTGTTATTTTTGGGCATAGGTTTAGCATAAGCGGTTAGGGTTAGCGTTAGTGTTGTTCATAGCGTTAAGGTTAGGGTTGGCGTTTCACAATTAGGGATTAGGTGTTATGGTTATGGCTAGGAGTTAGGGTTAGAATTACGGTATAGGGCTTGTTCTAGGGTGTCATGCATTTACCTTAAGATAAGGGGTTAAAGTTAGGGTTACGGTGAGCTTTACCTGTTAAGGTGAGCAGTAGGATCAGGGTTAGGTGTTATGTTCTGGGTTAGGGTTATGGGTGAGGGGTAGGGTTTATCCTTAGGGCACGGGCCCTGTATGCACTAGGAGGCGAAGTTAGGGATCTGTGATGGTCGCTGGGAACCCACTCTATCGTACGCAGTGTATGGGCCTCTGGGTTTCATGCAGGACACTGTGGCAGAGCCGGCTTTCATGCATGGCTTAGTAGGATTGTAGGCTTTCAAAACTCTGAGAAAGCAAGGAGTCTGAGAATTAGATTTTGGGTTAGGATTACGGCACGGTTTAGGGATGAAGATTAGTGTTAGGGAGAGGGCTTAGGGTTAGGGGTTAGGGTTAGGTTTAGGGTTGTTGGTAGGGTGAAGGTTAGGGTTGACGTTTTAGAATTAGGGATGAGGTATTACGGTTATGACTATGGTTTAGGATTAGAATTATAGGATAGGGCTTCTTCTCAAGGTGTTATGCATTCACGTTAAGTTAAGGGGCTAAGTTAGGGTTACGGAGAGGTTTATGTTTTAAGCTGAGCAATAGGATCAGGGCTAGGTATTATGTTCAGAGTGAGGGTTATCTGTTAGGGGTAGTGTTTATACTTAGCGTACAGGCTCTGTCTGCACTGGGCGGGGGGCGGGGGTTAGGGAGATGGGATTGTCGCCGAGAACCCACTCTACCGTACGCTGGTTATGGGCTCCTGGGTTTCATGCAGGACACAGTGGCAGAGCCCCCTTTTACTCATGGCATGGGAGGATTGTAGGCTTTCTAAACTCTGAGAAACAAGAAGTCTGAGAATTAGATTTAGGGGTAGGATTATGGTAATGTTTAGGGATGAAGATTAGTGTCAGGGTGGGGTCTTAGGTTAGGGGTTGGGGTTAAAAGTTAGTGTTAGGTTTAACAGTTACAGTTAGGTTTACGGTTAAGTTTCAGGGTTAGGGTTAAGGTTTGGGTTTAGCGTTTGGCACAGGGGTAGGCTTCAGTGTTAGCTTTATGGTTAAAGATTAGGATTAGTGTTAGTGTGAGGATTAATGGTAAGGGTCAAGATTAATGGTTCAGGTTGGGGTTAGGCTTAGGTTTAGGGTTAGGTGTTAGGGTTAGGCTTAGGGTTAAGGGATAGGATTAGGGTTAAGTGTTGGGCTTAGGGTTAGTGTTTAGTGTTAGGGTTATCATTAAGGATTAGGGTTAGGGTCAGGGTTAAATGTTTGGGTGCGGGTAATGGTTAGGGTCAGGGTTAAGGTTTACGGATAGGGTTAGTGTTAAGGGTTACGGGTAGGTTTAGGGTTCAGGGTTAGAATTAGCGTTAGGGCTTAAGGTTAGGATTAGGTGGTAGGTTACATTTAGGGTTAGATGTAGGCGTTAGAGTAAGGATTAAGAGATAGGGTTAGGTTTAATGCTTAGGATTAGGGTTAGGGTTTGGGGTAAAAGTAAGTGTTAGGGAAAAGGTTTAAGTATCAAAGGTTAGGGTTATGTTTAGCTGTAGTGTTAAGGTTAGGGATAAGGGATAAGATTGGCATAAGGGTTTTCCTTACTGTTAGGGTTAAGGGTTACGCTTAGATTAAAGGTTAAGGTTAGGGTCAGTGTTAAGGGTTAGGGTGAGTGTTAACGGTTACGGTAAAGGTTAAGCGTTAGTGTTAGGGATTAGCGATTAGGGTATTTGGTAAGTGTTAGGGTTAGGACTTAGTGTTTTATGAAAGGTTATGGTTAGAATTAGGATTGGGGTTAGTGTTAGGGTTAGGGTTAGGGTAAAAGGATAGGATTAGGGTTAAGGGTTGGGCTCAGATTTAGGGTTAAAGTTTAGTATTAGGGTTAATGTTTAGTGTTATGGTCCACTGTAAGTGTTAGGGTGAGGGTTAAAGGTTAGGATTAGGCTTAGAGGTTGGGGATATAGTGAGGGTTCAGTGTTAGGGTTAGGTTTAGGGTTCAGGGTTAGGGTTAGCTTTAGGGGTTACGGTTAGGTGTTAGGTTACTGTCAGGGTTGGGTCTAGTCGTGAGGGTAAGGTTTAGGGTTAGCTTTAAGAGCTAGGGTTAGGTTTAATGGTTAGGATTAGGATTAAGGTTAAAGGTTAGGGTAAGGCTTAGGGGTTAGAGTGAAGGGTTAAGGGTTTTTGTTAGGCATAGCGTTGGGGTTAGAAGTAAGGGTTACTGTCAGTGTTAGGGTTGTAGGCAGGGTTACGGTTAGGGTTAGCGGTTTAGAATTAGGGTTAGGGATTAGGTGTTCCAGTGATGAATAGGAGATATGGTGAGAATTAGTGGATAGGGGTTGTTCTCAGGGAATGGGTTATGCACTAACGTTAGGATAAGAGGTTAAAGTTAGGCTCACGGTCAGTTTTACGTGTTAAGGGGAGAAATAGGAACAGAGTTGGGTGTTATGTTCAGGGTGAGGGATATCTGTTACAGGTATTGTTTATGCTTAGCGCACGGGCCCTGTCTGCATTAGGCGGGGGAGGAGGTTCGGGGGCTGGGATTGTCACCAGGATCCCACTGTATCGTACTCTGGTTATGGGCCCGTGGGTTTCATGCAGGACACAGTGGTAGAGCCTCCTTTCACGCATGGCATGGGAGGATTGCAGGCTTCCTAAACTCTAAGAAAGCAAGAAGTCTGAGAATTAGATTTAGGGTTAGGATTATGGTTAGGGTTAAGGATGAAGTTTAGTGCTAGGGTGAGGGCATAGGGTTAGGGATTAGGGTTAGGGTTAAAGGTTACTCTTAGGTTTAATGGTTACAGTTCAGTTTAGGGTTGAGGTTTACAGTTAGGGTTAATATGAGGGGTTAGTGTTTGGTATAGGGTTAGGGTTAGGTACAGGGTTAGGGTTAAATGTTAGGTTTAGGGTTGAAGATTAGGATTAGGGTTAGGATTAAAGGTTAGTGTGAGAGTTAACGGTTAGGGTTAAGGTTAAGAGTTAGGGTTAGGGTTTAGGTTTAGGGTTAAGGGTTAGGTTTAGTTTTAGGGTTAGAGTTATATGTTATGGTTTGTGTTAGAGGTTAGGGTTAGGTTTACTGTTCACGGTTAGGGTTACGTTTAGGGGTTAGCATTAGGGTTAGGGATTAGGTTTAGGGTAAGGGTTTAGAGTTAGTGTTGGGCTTTAGGCTCGCAGCTTAGGTTCAGGGTCAGGGGTTAGGGTTGGTGGTAGGGCTTAGATTTAGCGGCCAGTTTAAGGGCACAGGACCTGGTTAATCTACGGTGAGAGGGGTGCGGTCGGAGTCACCACGAAAGCACAACATCATTCCCTGGGCCCTGGGACAAGACCTACATGCAGGACTCAGGCGGAGCCTCATCTCACACATGGCATGGCTGTATTGTAGGCTTGCTTCACTCTGGGAATGGAAGTAGTGTGAGAATTAGGGTTAGGGTTGGGGTTAGGGGTTTCGAGTTAGCGGTTCGGTTTCGAGTCAGGGTTAAGTGGTAGGGATTAGTGATTAGGGTTAGAGTTAGTGTTACGAGTTATGTGTTAAGTCTGGTTAGGGGGCCAGGGTAAGGTTTAGGTTTGGAGTTAGCATTAGGGTTAGGCGTTAGGGTTAAGGGATAGGGTTAGGGTTAAGGGTTAGGCTTAGGGTTAGGGTTCAGGTTTAGGGTTAGGGTCAGGGTTAAGGGTTAGGGTCAGGGTTAACAGTTAGGGTTAGGGGGTTAGGGATAGGTTTAGGGTTAAGGGTCAAGGCTATGGTTCAGGTTTAAGGTTAGCATTAGGGGGTTAGCGTTAGTGTTAACTGTAGGTCAGTGTTGGGTTTAGATCTCTAGGCATTAGGGTAAAGGTTAGGGTTAGGGTTAATTGTTAGGGTTATGTTTAATGGTTAGGATTGGGATTAGCGTGAAGAGTTAGGGTTAAGGTTAGGGGTTATGACTAAGGATCAACGGTTAGGGTTATTTTTATGTGTAGGGTTAGCGTAAGGTGTTAGGGTTATTGTTAGTGTTGTTCGGAGGGTTAAGGTTAGGGTTGGCCTTTCACAATTAGGGATTAGGTGTTATGGTTATGGCTAGGAGTTAGGGTTAGAATTACGGTATAGGTCTTGTTCTCAGGGTGTCATGCATTAACGTTATGATAAGGGCTTAAAGTTAGGGTTACGGTGAGCTTTACCTGTTAAGGTGAGCAGTAGGATCAGGGTTAGGTGTTATGTTCTGGGTTAGGGTTATGGGTGAAGGGTAGGGTTTATCCTTAGGGCACGGGCCCTGTATGCACTAGGAGGCGAAGTTAGGGATCTGTGATGATCCCTGGGAACCCATTCTTTAGTACGCAGTGTATGGGCCTCTGGGTTTCATGCAGGACACTGTGGTAGAGCGGGCTTTCATGCATGGCTTAGTAGGATTGTAGGCTTTCAAAACTCTGAGAATTAGATTTCGGGTTAGGAATACGGCACGGTTTAGGGATGAAGATTAGTGTTAGGGTGAGGGCTTAGGGTTTGGGGTTAGGGTTAGGGGTAGGGTTCATCGTTAGGGTTACGTTTAGGCAGTAGCGTTATGGGTTAGGAATAGGGTAAGGGTTTAATGTTAGTGTTGGGCGTTAGGGTCAGGGCTTAAGTTTAGGGTTAGGGGTTAGTGTTAGAGTTAGTGTTAGGGCTTAGATTTAGAGGTTATTTTAAGGGCACAGGACCTGTGTAATCTATGGTGAGAAGTGTGCGGAATGGGTCATCGCCACACCACACCATCGTACCCTAGGCCTTGGGCCCAGACCTACATGTAGGTCTCAGGCAGAGCCTCTTCTCACGCATGGCATGGTTTTATTGTAGGCTTGGCTAACTCTGAGAATGGAGGAAGTGTGAGAATTATGGTTATGATTAGGGTTAGGTGTTTGGGGTTAGGGGTTAGTGTTCGAGTGAGGGTTAGGGGTTAGGGATTAGGGGTTAGGGTTAATGTTAGCATTAGGGGTTAACGGTTAGGGTTGGGTTAGGGACTAGGGTTAGATTTAGGGTTGGGGTAGGGTTAGGGTTAGGGGTTAGGGTTAGGGTTAAGGGATAGGATTAGGGTTAAGGGTTAAGGCTTAGGGTTAGCATTAAGGGATGGCTTAGGGTTAAGGGTTAGGGTTATGGTCCGAGTTAAGGGTTAGGATGAGGGTTAACAGTTAGGGTTATAAGTTAGGGATAGTGTTAGGATTAAGGTCTAGGGTTAGGGTTAGAGGTAGTTTTACTGCTAAGATTAGGTCTAGGCATTAAGGTAAGGGTTAGTGTTAGGATTAGGTTTAATTGTTAGGATTAGGATCAGAATTAAGGGTTAGGCTTAGGGTTAGGGGATAGGGTTAGAGTTTAGGGTAAACTTTTAAGGTTATGTTTAGGGATAAGGTTAGGGTTAGAGTTTAAGGTTAGGGTTAGTATTAGGGTTGTTTGTAGGGTTAAGGTAATGTTTAGTGGTTAGAATTAGGGTTAGGGATTAGGGGTTACTGTTATGGCTAGGAGTTTGGGTTAGTATTAAGTGATAGGGGTTGTTCTTAGCATAGGTGTTATGCATTAACGTTAGAATAAGTGGTTAAAGTTAGGTTTACGGTGAGGTTTATGTGTTAAGGTGAGCAATAGGATCAGGGTTAGAATTATGAGTGAGGGGTAGGGTTTTGCTTAGGGTATAGGCCCTGTCTGCCCTAGGAGTGGGATTGAGGGGGATGCGATTGTCACCAGAAACCCACTCTATCGTATGCAGGGTATGGGCCCATGGGTTTCTTGTAGGACACTCTGGCAGAGCCTGATTTCACGCATGGTAAAGGAGGATTGTACGCTTTCCAATCTCTAAGAAAGTAAGAAGTCTGAGAATTAGATTTAGGGTTAGGATTATCGTTATGGTTAGGGATGAAGTTTAATCTTAGGGTGAGGGCTTCGGGTAAGGGGATAGGGTTAGTTATAGGGTTAAAAGTTACTGTTAGGTTTAACAGTTACAGTTAGACTTAGGGTTTAGGTTTAGGGTTAGGGTTAAGCTTAGGGGTTACGGTTTGGTACAGGGTTAGGGTTAAGTGTTAGGGTTAGGGTTAAAGATCATGACTAGGGTTAGAGTTAAGGGTTAGTTTGAGTGTTAACAGTTAGGGTTAAGGATAACTTTTCGGGTTAGGGGTTAGGATTAGTGTTCGGGCTGAGATTTAGCGGTTAGTTTAAGGGCACAGGACCTGTTTAATCTATGGTGAGAGTGGTGCACAGGGTCGCTGCGACACGACACCACCATACGCTGGGCCTTGGGCCAAGACCTACATACAGGGCTCAGGTGGAGCCTCTTCTCACGCATGACATGGCTGTATTGTAGGCTTGGTTAACTCTGAGAATGGAAGAAGTGTGAGAAATCGGGTTAGGGCTGGCTGTAGGTGTTTTTAACCCCTAACCCTAACACTAACCCCAAGGTTAAATCTAACCGTAACCCTTACGCCAACCCTAACCCTAACCCTAACCCCTCTCACTGTAGAATAAACAGGTCCTGTGCCCTTAAACTAACCGCTAAATCTAAGCCCTAACATCAACCCTAACCTCTGACCCTAAACCTAAGCCCTGAGCCTAAAGCCCAACACTAACTCTAAACTCTTACCCTAAAGCTAATCCCTAACCCTAATGCTAACCCCTAAACATAACCCTAACTGTGAACCCTAAACCTAACCCTAACCTCGAGCGCTAACCATAGCACTTAACTCTAACCCTAAACCTAACATGAACCCTTAATCCTAACACTAACCCTAACCCTAACTCTTAACTTTAACCCTGACTGTTAACCCTCACACTAACCTTTAAACCTAACCTTAATCGTAATCTTTAACCCTAAACCTAATATTTAACCCTAATCCTGTACCAAACCCTAAACCCTAACCTTAAACCTAACCGTAAACCTTAACCCTGAACCTAACTGTAACGGTTAAAACTAAGAGTAACCTGTAACGCTACCCGTAACCCCTAACTCTAAGCCTTCACCCTAACACTAACCTTGATCCTTAACCAGAACCCTAACCCTAACCCTAAATCTAATTCTCAGTCTTCTTGCTTTCTTAGAGTTTAGAAAGCCTACAATCCTCCCATTCCATGCGTGAAAGGAGGCTCTTCCACTGTGTCCTGAATGAACCGCTGGGGCCCATAACCAGAGTACGATAGAGTGGGTTCCTGGTGACAATCCCAGCCCCCTAACTCCCGCCCCCCGCCTAATGCAGACAAGGCCGGTGTCCTAAGCATAAACTCTACACCTCACCCAAAACTCTAACCCTGAAAATAACGTTTAACCCTGATTCTATTGCTCACCTTAGAATGTAAACCTCACTGTAACCTGAACTTTAACCTCTTATCCTAACGTTAATGCATAACACTTACCCTGAGAATAACCCCTATCCCATAATTCTAACCCTATCTCCTAGTCATAACTGTAACAACTAATTCCTAACCCTAATTCTAAACCACTAACACTAACTGTTACCCTACGTAGTTACTGTTACGGTAACCTACTGTTACCCTAACACTGAACCTAACCCTTACTCCTAACGCCAAAGCTATGGCTAAAAATAATGCTAACCCTTGACCCTTTACCCTAACTCCTAACCCTAATCCTAATCCTAACCACTAAACCCAAACTTAGCTCTTAACCCTAACCCTAAACCTTACCCTGACGCCTAGACCTAACACTAACACTAAACTAACACCTAACCCTAATCATAACCCCTAAAGCTAACCCTAACCCTGAACCCTAAACCTAACCCTAACACTTAATACTAACTATATCCCTAACCCCTAACCCTAACCCTAACCGTTAACCCTCACCCTAACCCTTAAACCGGACCCTAACACTAAATCTTAACCCTAACACTAAATTTTAACCCTAAACCTACGCCCAACCCTTAACCATAATCCTATCCCTTAACCCTAAACCTAACCCCTAACCCTAAACCTAACACTAACCCCAATCCTAATTCTAACCATAGCCCTTAATACATCACTACGCCTAACCCCTAACCCTAACCCCTAATGCTAACCCTAACACTGAACCCTAAACCTAACCCTATCCCTAACCCTTAAACATAACTCTATCCCTAACCAATAATCCTAAGCCTAATCTTTAACCCTCACCCTAGAGCTTAACTCGAACCGTAACCCTAAGCCTAAACCCCAACCCTAACACTTAACACAAACCCTAAGCCTTAACACTTAACCCCAATCCTATCCTTTAACCCTAACACTAACCCTGATGCCTAATCCTAACCCTAACACTAACCCCAACCATAAATCTAACCCTAGCCCCTAACGCAAAACTAACCCCTAACCCCTAACCCTAACACTAACCCTAAATCCTAGTCCCTAACCACTAAACCTCACTTGAACCCTAACCCCTAACACCAAACCCTTAACCCTAACCATAACCCTATTTCTCACACTACTTCCATTTTCAGAGTTAACCAAGCTTAAAATACAACCATGCAATGCGTGAGTAGAGTTTCTGCATGAGTCCTGCAAGTAGGTCTGGGCCAAAGGCCCAGGATCCGATGGTGTGGTGTCGCATGGAAACATTCTGCACCCTTCTCACCATAGATTACACAGGTCCTGTACCCTTAAACTAACCGCTAAATCAAAGCCCAAACACTGACCCTAACCCCTAACCCTAAACCTAAGCCCTGACCCTAATGCCCAACACTAACACTAAACGCTTACCCTAAACCTAACCCCTAAATGTAACCTTAACCATGAACCCTAAACCTAACCCAAACCCCTAACCCTAACCATAACACTTAACTCTAACCCTAAACCTAACATGAGCACTTAACCCTAACCCTAACCCATAACCCTAACACTTAACCTTAACCCTAACCGTTAACCCTCACACTAAACCTTAACCCTAACCCTAATCCTAATCTTTAAGCCTAAACCTAGCACTTAACCCTTACCCTGTACCAAAACCTAACCCCTAATCTTAACCCTAACCGTAAACCTTAAAGCTTAACCCTAAACCTAACTGTAACTGTTAAACCTAACACTAACCTTTAACCCTGACCCTAACCAAAACCCCTAACCCTAAGCCCTCACCATAACGGTAACCTATATTGCTAACCCTAACCCTAATCCTAGCCCTAAATTTAATTCTCAGACTTCTTGCTTTCTCAGAGTTTACAAAGCCTACAATCCTCCCATGCCATGTGTAGAAGGAGGCTCGGCCACTGTGTCCGGCATGAAACCAGGGGGCCCATACCCAGCATATGATAGAATGGCTTCTGGCATCTATCCCAGCCCCCTAAGCCCCCTCCTAGAGCAGGGAGGGCTCGTGATATAAGCATAAACACTACCCCTCACCCATAACCCTAACCCTGAACATCACAGCTCACCCTGATACTATTGCTCACCTTAACACATCAACCTCACCATAACTCTAACTTGAACCCGTTATCCTAACGTTAATGCATAAGACTTACCCTAAGAACAACCCCTATCCCTTAATTCTAACCCTAACTCCTAGCCACAATTATAACACCTAATCCCTAAGGCTAATTCAAAACTGCTAAACATTACCTTACCCCTACAAACAACCCTAACACTAACCCTAACCCTAACCGCTAACCCTAACCGTACACCTAAAAATAACCGTAACACTTGACACTTAACCCTAACCCCTAACCTTAACCCTAACCCTTAACCTTGATCCTAATCCTAACAATTAAACCTAACCCTAACTCTTAAGCCTAACACTAACACGTACCCTAACGCCTAGACCTAACCCTAAGAGTAAACGTAACCCCTAACCCTAACCCTAATCCCTAATGCTAACCCTAACACTGAACCCTAATCCTAAGCCTTAAACCTAACTCTATCCTTAAGCCATAAGCCTAGCCCTAACTGTTAACCCCACACTAACCCTTAACTCGAACTGTAACCCTAACCCTTAAAACTAAACCTAACACTTAACGCTAACCCTAAGCCTTAACGCTTAACCCTTATCCTATCCCTTAACCCTAACCCTAACCCCTAATGCTAACCATAACCCCACCATAAATCTAACCCTAGCCCCTAACCCAACCCTAACCCCTAAACCCTAACCCTATCACTAAACCCAACACCTACTCCCTAACCCCTAATCCTCACTCGAAGCTTAAGCCCTAACCCTAAGCCCTCTCCCTGACTAATCTTCATTCCTAACTCTAACCATAATCCTAACCCTAAATCTAATTCTCAGACTTCTTGCTATCTCAGAGTTTTAAAAGCCTACAATTCTCCAAAGCCATGCGTGAAAGCTGGCTCTACCACAGTGTCCTGCATGAAACCCAGGAGCCCATACTCTGTGTACAATAGAGTGGGTTCCTGGGGACAATCACGGCCCCCTAACTCCCCCTGCTAGTGCTGACAGGGCCTATGCCCTAAGCAAAAACCCTGCACCTCACCCATAACCCTAACCCTGAACATAACACCTAACCCTGATGTTATTGTTCACCTTAACACGTAAACCTCACTGTAACCCTAACTTTAACCCCCTATCCTAATGTTATTGAATAACACTTACCCTAAGAACAAACCCTATCCCTTAATTCTAAGCCTAACTCCTAGCATAACCGTAACACCTAATCCCTAACCTTAATTCTCAACTGTTAAACTTTACCTTCACCCTACAAACAACCCTAACACTAACCCTAACTCTAACCGCTAACCCTAACCCTAACCATTACACTGATCATAATCCTAACAATTAAACCTAACCCTAATTCTTAACCCTAACACGAACCATTACCATAATGCCTAGACCTAACCCTAACTGTAACCCTAACCCCTAACCCTAACCCTAACCGCTAATGCTAACCCTAACCCCGAACCCTAAACCTAACCCTAACCCTATCCCTTAAACCTATTACTATCCCTAAACCATTACCCTAATCGCAACTGTTAACCCTCACTCTCACCCTTAACTTGGACCGAAACCCTAACCCTTAACCCTAACCTTAACCCTTACTGCTAATCTTAAGCCTTCACCCTTTACCTTAATCCTATCTCGTAAGCCTAACCCTAAGGCTGACCCCTAACCCGCCCGAACATTAACCCTAACCCTAAATCTAACGCTAGCCCCTTACAAAAACCTAACACCTAACCCCTGACACACTAATCCTAACTTCTAATTCCTAACAGCTAAACTTCACTCAAACCCTAACCTCTAACCCTAAACAC
Organism: Eulemur rufifrons; assembly: GCF_041146395.1. Taxonomy (NCBI): domain Eukaryota; kingdom Metazoa; phylum Chordata; class Mammalia; order Primates; family Lemuridae; genus Eulemur; species Eulemur rufifrons. The sequence continues at coordinate 3,118,683 of NW_027182815.1, read as the reverse complement.
ATAACCCTAACCATAACCCTAATTCTCACACTTCCTCCGTTCTCAGAGTTGACCAAGCCTACAATAGAGCCATGCCACAAATGAGAAGAGGCTCTGCCTGAGTCCTGCATGTAGGTCTGGGCCCGAGGCCCAGGTACGATGGTGTGGTGTTGAGGCGACCCAGTCTGCACCCTTCCCACCATAGATTAAACAGAGCATGTGCCCTTAAACTAACCACTAAATCTAAGCCCTAACACTAAACCTAAATCCTAACCCTAAACCTCGGCCCTTATCCTAACGCCCAACAGTAACACTAAACACTCACCCTAAACTTAACCCGTAACCCGAACCCCTAAATGTAACCCTAACCATGAACCCTAAACCTAACCCTAACCTCTAGCCATAACCATAACACTTAACTCTAACCCTAAACGTTACACGAAGCCTTATTCCTAACCCTAACCCCAACCGTAACACTTAATCTTGACCCTTACCATTAACCCTCACACTAACCCTTAACCCTAACCCTAATCCTAATCTTTAACCATAAACCTAACACTGAAGCCTAACCCTGTGCCAAACGCTAAAACCAAACCTTAACCCTAACCCTGAAACTTAACCGTAAACGTAACTGTAACTATTAAAAATAACACTAACCTTTAACGCTAACCCCTAACCCTCAGAGGCCACCCTAACACTAATCTTCCTCTCTAAACATTACCATAATCCTACCCCTAAATCTAATTCTCAGACTTCTTGCTTTCTCAGAGTTAAGAAAGCCTACAATCCTCCCATGCCATGAGTAAAAGGGGGCTCTTCCACTGTGTCCTGCATGAAACCCAGGAGCCCATACCCAGCGTATGATAGAGTGCGTTCCCGGGGACAATCCCATCCCTCTAACCCCCGCCCCCCACCCAGTGCAGACAGGGACCGTACGCTAAGTATAAACACTATCCCTAACAGATAACCCTCACCCTCAATATAAAACCTGACCCTGAACCTATTGCTCACCTTAAAACATAAACCTCTCCGAAACCCTAACTTATCCCCTTATCTTAACATTAATGTATAACACCCTGAGAAGAAGCCCTATCCCATAATTCTAAATCTAATCCCCAGCCATAACCCTAACACCTCATCCCTAATTCTAAAATGCCAACCCTACCTTCACCCTACCAACAACCCTAACCCTAACCCTAAACACTTACCCTAACCCTACGCCTAAAAATAACCCTAACCATTGATCCTTAGTCATAACCCCTAAACCTTAACCCTAACCCTTCATGCTAATCCCAATCCTAACCATTAAACATAACCCTACTTAACCCTACCGCTAACCTCTACCCTAATGCCTAGATATCTAACCCCAACACTGACCTACACTTAACACTAATCCTAACCCCAAATCCTAACCTTAAAGCTGAACCATAAACCTAACCCTTAACCCTAACCCTATCCCTAACCCCCTAACCCTAACCCTAACTGTTAAGCCTCACCCTAACATTAACCCTGACTCTAACCCTATCCCTTAACCCTAACCCCTAACCCTAACGCTAACTCCAACCCTAAACCTAACCCTGGCCCCCTAACCCAGACTTAACACCTTACCCCTAACACAAACTCTAACCCTAACCACTAATCCCTAGCACCTGACCCTGACTCGAAACCTAACCCCTAACTCGAAACCCCTAAACCCAAACCTAACCCTAATTCTCACACTACTTCCATTCCCAGAGTGAAGCAAGCCTACAATACAGCCATGCCATGTGTGAGGTGAGGCTCCGCCTGAGTCCTGCATGGAGGTCCTCTACCAAGGCCCAGGGAATGATGTTGTGCTTTCGTGGTGACTCAGACCACACCCCTGTAACCGTAGATTAACCAGGTCCAGTGCCCTTAAACTGACCGCTAAATCTAAGCCCTACCACCAACCCTAACCCCTGACCCTGAACCTAAGCCCCGAGCCTAAAGCCCAACACTAACTCCAAACACTTACCCTAAACCTAATCCCTATCCCTAATGCTAAACCCTAAACCTAACCCTAACCGTGAACAGTAAGCCTAACCCTAACCTCTAACACAAATCCTAACACATAACTCTAACCCTAAAACTAACCCTAACCCTTAACCCTGAACCTAAACCCTAACCCTATCCCTTAACCTTAACCTTAACCGTTAACTCTCATGCTAACCTTTAATCCTAAGCCTAATCCTAATCTTCAACCCTAAACCTAACACAACCCTAACCCTGTACCAAACCCTAACCCCTCATCTTAACCCTATCCACAAACCTCAACCCTAAAACGAACTGTAACCGTTAAACCTAACAGTAACCTTAAACCGTAACCCTAATCTGTAACCCTATCCACTCACCATAACACTACACTTCATCCTGAACCCTAACCATAATCCTAACCCTAAATCTAATTCTCAGACTTCTTGCTTTCTTAGAGTTTAGAAAGCCTGCAATCCTCCCATGCCATGTGGGAAAGGAGGCTCTACCACTGTGTCCTGCATGAAAACCACGGGCCTATACACAGAGTCTGATACAGTGGGTTCCCGGTGACAATCCCAGCCCCCTAACCTCGCCCCAGCTGAATGTAGACAGGGCCCGTGCGCTAAGCATAAACAATACCTTTAACAGATAACCCTAACCCTGAACATAGCACCTAACCCTGTTCCTATTTCTCCCCTTAACACATAAACCTCACCGTGAGCCTAACTTTAACCTCTTATCCTAACGTTAATGCATAACCCATTTCCTGAGAACATCCCCTATCCAATAATTCTAACCCTATCTCCTAGTCATAACTGTAACACCTAATCCCTAACCCTAATTCTCAACCGCTAAGCCTAACCGTAACGCTGCCTACAACCCTAACACTGACAGGAACCCTTACTTCTAACCCCAACGCTATGCCTAACAAAAGCCCTAACCCTTCACCGTCACCCTAATCCCTACGCATTACCCTAACCCTTAACCATAATCCTAATCCTAACCATTAAACCTAACCCTAGCTCTTAAAGCTAACCCTAAACCTTACCCTCCCGACTAGACCTAACCCTGACACTAACCTAACACCTAACTCTAGCCATAACCCCTAAAGCTAACCCTAACCCTGAACCCTAAACCTAACCCTAACACTGATCCTTCACTATATCCCTAACCCCTAAGCCTAATCCTAACTGTTAACCCTCACCCTAACACTTAAACTGGACCATAACACTAAACATTAACCCTAACACTAAACTTTAACCCTAACCATAAGCCCAAAACTTAACCCTAATCCTATCCCTTAACCCTAAGCCGAACCCTAAGCCCTAACCCTAAACCTAACCCTAACCCCAACCCTAACCCTTAATCTTGACCCTTACCATTAACCCTCACACTAACCCTAATCCTAATCTTTAACCATAAAGCTAACACTGAAGCCTAACCCTGTGTCAAACGCTAAACCCAAACCTTAACCCTAACCCTCAAACTTAACCATAAACCTAACTGTAACTGTTAAACCTAACACTAACCTCTAACGCTAACCCTTAACCCTAAGACCCCACCTTAACACTAACCCTAACCCTAAACATTATCATAATCCTACCCCTAAATCTAATTCTCGGACTTCTTGCTTTCTTAGAGTTTAGAAAGCCTAAAATCCTCCCATGCCATGAGTAAAAGGGGGCTCTGCAGCTCTCTCTTGCATGAAACCAGGAGCCCATACCTAGCGTATGATAGAGTGGGTTCCCGGGGAAATCCCATCCCCGTAACCCCAGCCCCCCGCCCAGTGCAGACAGAGCCTGTACGCTAAATATAAACACTACCACTAACAGATAACCCTCACCCTGAACATAGCACCTGACCCTGATCCTATTGCTCACCTTAAAACATACACCTCCCCGTAACCCTAACTTATCCTTATCTTAACGTTAATGCATAACACACTGAGAAGGAGCCCTATCCCATAATTCTAATCCTAACCCCTAGCCATAACCGTAACACTTCATCCTTAATTCTAAAATGCCAACCCTAACCTTCACCCTACCAACAACCCTAACCCTAACCCTAATCCCTAACCCTAAGCCCTCACCCTATCACTAATCCTCATCCCTAAACCGTACCATAATACTAACTCTAAATCTAACTCTCAGACTTCTTGCTTTCTCAGAGTTTTGAAAGCCTACAATCCTACTAAGCCATGCATGAAAGCCCGCTCTGCCACAGTGTCCTGCATGAAACCCAGAGGCCCATACACTGCGTACGATAGAGTGGCTTCCCAGCGACCATCACAGACCCCTAACTTCGCCTCCTAGTGCATACAGGGCCTGTGCCCTAAGCACAAACCCTACCCCTCACCCATAACCCTAACCCGAAACATAACACCTGACCCTGATCCTACTGTCCACCTTAACACGTAAACCTCACCGTAACCCTAACTTTAACCCCTTATATTAACGATAATGCATGACACCCTGAGAACAAGCCCTATAGCGTAATTCTAACCCTAACTCCTGGCCATAACCGTAACACCTAATCCCTAATTCTGAAACGCCAACCCTAACCTTAATCCTACCAACAACACTAACACTAACCCTAAACACTTACCCTAACCCTACACCTAAAAGTAACCCTAACCATTGATACTTAGTCATAACCCCTAAACCTTAACCCTAACCCTTCACGCTAATCCCAATCCTAACCATTAAACATAACCCTACTTAACTCTACCCCTAACCTATACCTTAATGCCTAGAGATCTAACCCCAACACTGACCTACAGTTAACACTAACCCTAACCCCTGATCCTAACCTTAAACCTGAACTATAAAACTAACCCTTAACCCTAACCCTATCCATAACCCCCTAACCTTAACCCTAAATGTTAAGCCTCACCCTAACACTTAACCCTGACTCTAAGCCTAAACTTTAACCCTAACACCTAACCCTAACGCTAACCCCAACCCTAAACCTAATCCTGGCCCCCGAACCCAGACTTAACACCTAACCCCTAACACTAACTCTAACCCTAACCACTAATCCCTAGCACCTGACCCTGACTCGAAACCTAATCCCTAACTCGAAACCCCTGATCCCAAACCTATCCCTAATTCTCACACTAATTCCATTTCCAGAGTAAAGCAAGCCTACAATACAGCCATGCCATGTGTGAGATGAGGCTCCGCCTGAGTCCTGCATGTAGGTCCTCTACCAAGGCCCAGGGAATGATGTTGTGCTTTCGTGGTGACTCCGACCACACCCCTCTCACCGTAGATTAACCAGGTCCTGTGCCCTTAAACTGACCACTAAAGCTAAGCCCTACCACCAACCCTAACCCCTGACCCTGAACCTAAGCCCCGAGCCTAAAGCCCAACACTAACTGTAAACACTTACCCTAAACCTAATCCCTAACCCTAATGCTAACCCCTAGAGGTAACCCTAACCGTGAACAGTGAACCTAACCCTACCTCTAACACAAACCCTAACACATAACTCTAACCCTAAAACTAACCCTAACGCTTAACCCTGAACCTAAACCCTAACTCTAACCCTTAACCTTAACCTTAACCGTTAACTCTCATGCTAACCTTTAATCCCAACCCTAATCCTAATCTTCAACCCTAAACCTAACACAACCCTAACCATGTACCAAACCCTAACCCCTCATCTTAACCCTATCTGCAAACCTCAACACTAAAACAAACTGTAATTGTTAAACCTAAGAGTAACCTTAAACCGTAACCCCAATCTGTAACCCTATCCCGTCACCATAACACTACACTTCATCCTGAACCCTAACCATAATCCTAACCCTAAATCTAATTCTCAGACTTCTTGCTTTCTTAGAGTTTAGAAAGCCTGAAATCCTCCCATGCCATGTGGGAAAGGAGGCTCTACCACTGTGTCCTGCATGAAAACCACGGGCCCATACCCAGAGTCCGATACAGCGGGTTCCCCGTGACAATGCCAGCCCCCTAACCTCCCCCCAGCTTCATGCAGACAGGGCCCGTGCACTAAGCATAAACAATACCTTTAACAGATAACCCTAACCCTGAACATAGCACCTAACCCTGTTCCTATTTCTCCCCTTAACACGTAAACCTCACCGTGAGCCTAATTTTAACCTCTTATCGTAACGTTAATACATAAACCATTCCCTGAGAACATCCCCTATCCAATAATTCTAACCCTATCTCCTAGTCATAAATGTAACACCTAATCCCTAACCCTAATTCTCAACCGCTAAGCCTAACCGTAACGCTGCCTACAACCCTAACACTGACAGGAACCCTTAGTTCTAACCCCAACGCTATGCCTAACAAAAGACCTAACCCTTCACCCTTCACCCTAACCACTAAGCATTACCCGAACCCTTAACCGTAATGCTAATCCTAACCATTAAACCTAACCCTGGCTCTTAAGCTAACCCTAAACCTTACCCTCACGACTAGACCTAACCCTGACACTAACCTAACACCTAACACTAACCAGAACGCCTAAAGCTAACCCTGAACCCTATCCCCAACCCTAGCAGTAAACTTTAACCCTAAAACTAAGCCCAACCCATAACCCTAATCCTATCCTTTTACCCTAAAGCTAACCCCTAAACCTAACCCCTACACCTAACTCTAACTCTAATCCCAATCCTAATTCTAACCATACCCCTTCATAAAACACTAACTCCTAACCGCTAACCCTAACACTAACCAAAAACCCTAATCACTAATCCCTAACCCTAACGCTTAACCTTTACCCTAACCGTTAACCCTCACCCTAATTCTTAACACTGACCCTAACCTTAACCTTTAACTCTAAGCCTAACCCTTAACCCTACAGTAAGGAAGACCCTTAATGCTAATGGGATCCCTTATCCCTAACCCTAACACTACAGCTAAAAATAACCCTAACCTTTGATCCTTAAACCTAACCCCTAACACTTACTTTAACCCCAAACCCTAACCCTAATCCTAAGCATTAAACCTAACCCTATCTCTTAACCCTAACCCTAGCCCTTACCCTAACGCCTAGATCTAACCCTAAATCTAATCTACCGCCTAATCCTAACCTTAAGCCTTAATGCTAACGCTAACCCTGAACCCTAAACCTACCTGTAACCCTTAACAGTAACCCTATCCGTGAACCTTAACGCTGACCCTAACCATTACCCGCACCCAAGCATTTAACCCTGACCCTAACCCTAATCCTTAATGATAACCCTAACACTAAACCCTAACCCTAAGCCCAACACTTAACCCTAATCCTATCCCTTAACCCTAACCCTAACCCTAATGCTAACCGCTAAACGTAACCCTAACCGTGAACAGTAAACCTAACACTTACCTCTAACACAAACCATAGCACATAACTCTAACCCTAAAACTAACCCTAACCCTAACCCTAACCCTAAACCCTAACTCTTAACCTTAACCCTAAGCGTTAACTCTCACGCTAACCTTTAATCCTAACCCTAATTCTAATCTTCAACCCTAAACCTAACACTTAACCCTAACCCTGTACCAAACCCTAACCCCTCATCTTAACCCTAACCTTAAACCTCAACCCTAAACCAAAGTGTAACCGTTAAATCTAAGAGTAACCTTTAACCCTAACCGTAATCCCTAAGCCTAAGCCCTCACCCTAACACTAAACTTCATCCTTAACCCTAACCAAAACCCTAACCCTAAATCTAATTCTCAGACTTCTTGCTTTCTTAGAGTTTAGAAAGCCTGCAATCCTCCCACGCCATGCGTGAAAGGAGGCTCTGCCACAGTGTCCTGCATGAAACCCAGAGGCCCATACACTGCGTGCGGTAGAGTGGGTTCCCAGCGACCATCACAGACACCTAACTTTGCCTCCTAGAGCATACAGGGCCCGTGCCCTAAGCATAAACCCTACCCCTCACCCATAAGCCTAACCCACAACATAACACCTAACCCTGATCCTACTGCTCACCTTAACAGGTAAACCTCACCATAACCCTAACTTTAACCCGATATCTTAACGTTAATGCATGACACCCTGAGAACAAGCCCTATACCGTCATTATAACCCTACCTCCTAGCTATAACCGTAACACCTAATCCCTAATTCTGAAACGCCAACCCTAACCTTAACCCGACCAACAACACTAACACTAACCCTAACCCCTTACCCTAATCCTACGCCTAAAAGTAACCCTAACCGTTGATCCTTAGTCATAACCCCTAACCTTAACCCTAACCCTTAACCCTATTCCCAATCCTAACCATTAAACATAACCCTAACTCTTAACCCTAACCCTAACCTTTACCCTAATGCCTAGAGATCTAACCCCAACACTGACCTACAGTTAACACTAACCCCAACCCCTAATGCTAACCTTAAACCTGAACCAAGCTCCTAACCCTTAACCCTAACACTATCCCTTACCCCTAAGCCTAACCCCAACTGTTAACCCTCTAACCCTCACCCTGAATCCTAACCCTATCCCTTAACCCTAACCCCTAAACCTAACGCTAACTCCAACCCTAAACCTTACCCTGGCCCCCTAACCCAGACTTAACACCTTACCCCTAACACTAACTCTAACCCTAACCACTAATCCCTAGCACCTAACCCTGACTCGAAACCTAACCCCTAACACGAAAAACCCTAACCCCAACCCCAACCCTAATTCTCACACTACTTCCATTCCCAGAGTGAAGCAAGTATACAATACAGCCATGCCATGTGTCAGATGAGGCTCCGCCTGAGTCCTGCATGGAGGTCCTCTCCCAAGGCCCAGGGAATGATGTTGTGCTTTCGTGGTGACTCCGACCGCACCCCTCTCACCGTAGATTAACCAGGTCCTGTGCCCTTAAACTGACCGCTAAAGCTAAGCCCTACCACCAACGCTAACCCCTGACCCTGAACCTAAGCCCCGAGCCTAAAGCCCAATATTAACTCTAGACCCTTACCCTAAAGCTAATCCCTAACCCTAATGCTAACCCCTAAACCCAACCCTAACCGTGAACAGTAAACCTAACCCTAACCTCTAACATAAACCATAGCACATAACTCTAACCCTAAAACTAACCCTAACCCTAACCATAACCGTAAACCCTAAATCTTTTTTTTTTTTTTTTTTTTTGAGAGAGTCTCACTCTGTTGCCCAAGATAGAGTGAGTGCCGTGGCATCAGCCTAGCTCACAGCAACCTCAGACTCCTGAGCTCAAGGAATCCTCCTGTCTCAGCCTCCCGAGCAGCTGGGACTACAGGCATGCACCACCATGCCCGGCTAATTTTTTTCTATATATATTTTTAGCTGTCCATATAATTTCTTTCTATTTTTAGTACAGATGGGGTCTCGCTCTTGCTCAGGCTGGTCTTGAACTCCTGAGCTCAAACTATCCACCCACCTCGGCCTCCCAGAGTGGTAGGATTACAGGCATGAGCCACCGCGCCCGGCCCTAAACCCTAACTCTTAACCTTAACACTAAGCGTTCACTCTCATGCTAACCTTTAATCCTAACCCTAATCCTAATCTTCAACCCTAAACCTAACACTTAACCCTAACCCTGTACCACACTCTAACCCCTCATCTTAACCCTAACCGTAAACCTCAACCCTAAACCAAAGTGTAACCGTTAAATCTAAGAGTAACCTTTAACCCTAACCCTAATCCCTAACCTTAAGCCCTCACACTAACACTAAAATTTATCCTTAACCCTATCCATAAACCTAACCCTAAAATCAAATTATAAGACTTCTTCCTTTCTTAGAGTTTAGAAAGCCTGCAATCCTCCCATGCCATGCGTGAAAGGAGGCTCTACCACTGTGTCCTGCATGAAACCCACGGGCCCATACCCAGAGTATGATAGAGTGGGTTCCCGGGTACAATCCCAGCCCCCTAAACTCCCCCCGCCCGCCTAAGGCAGACAGGGCCCGTGCGCTAAGCATAAACAATACCTTTAACAGATAACCCTAACCCTGAACATAACACCCAACCCTGTTCCTATTTCTCCCCTTAACACGTAAACCTCACCGTGAGCCTAACTTTAACCTCTTATCCTAACGTTAATGCATAACCCATTCCCTGAGAACAACCCCTATCCCATAATTCTAACCCTATCTCCTAGTCATAACTGTAACACCTAATCCCTAACCCTAATTCTAAACTGCTAACCCTAACCGTAACCCTACCTACAACCCTAACACTGACTGTAACCCTTACTTCTAACCCCAACTCTATGCCTAACAAAAACCCTAACCCTTCACCCTAACCCCTAAGCCTTACCCTAACCCTTAACCCTAATCCTAATCCTAAACATTAAACCTAACCCTAGCGCTTAAAGCAAACCCTAAACCTTACCCTCACGACTAGACCGAACCCTGACACTAACCTAACACCTAACCCTAACCATAACACCTAAAGCTAAACCTAACCCTGAACCCTAAACCTAACCCTAACACTGAACCCTCACTATATCCCCAACCTCTAAGCCTAATCCTAACCGTTAACCCTCACCCTAACACTTAAACTGGACCATAACACTAAACATTAACCAGAACACTAAACTTTACCCCTAAACCTGATCCCAACCCTTAACCCTAATCCTATCCTTTTACCCTAACCCTAACCCCAAAACCTAACCCAACACTAACCCCAATCCTAATTCTAACCATACCCCTTCATAAAACACGAACTCCTAACCCTAACACTTACCAAAAACCCTAATCGCTAATCCCTAACCCTAACGCTTAACCTTTACCCTAACCGTTAACCCTCACCCTAACCCTTAACACTGACCCTAACCTTAACCTTTAATCTAAGCCTGACCCTTAACCCTAACAGTAAGAAAAACCCTTACGCCAATCTTATCCCTTATCCCTAAACCTAACACTACAGCTAAAAATAACCCTAACCTTTGATCCTTAAACCTAACCCCTCACACTTAACCCCAAACCCTAACCCTAATCCTAAGCATTAAACCTAACCCTATCTCTTAACCCTTACTCTAACGCCTAGATCTAACCCTAAATCTAACCTACCACCTAATCCTAACCTTAAGCCCTAATGCTAACTCTAAACCCTGAACCCTAAACCTACCCGTAACCCTTAACACTAACCCTATCTATAAACCTTAACCCAGACCCTAACCATTACCCGCACCCAAACATTTAACCCTGACCCTAACCCTAATCCTTAAGGATAACCCTAACACTAAACCCTAACCCTAAGCTCAACACTTAACCCTAATCCTATCCCTTAACCCTAACCCTAACTCTAACCCTAATGCTACCCCTAAACGTAACCCTAACCATGAACAGTAAACCTAATCCTAACCTCTAACACAAACCATGGCACATAACTCTAACCCTAAAACTAACCCTAACCCTAACGCTAACGCTAACTCTTAACCTTAAACCTAAGCGTTAACTCTCATGCTAAGCTTTAATCCTAACCCTAATCCTAATCTTCAACCCTAAACCTAACACTTAACCCTAACCCTGTACCAAACCCTAACCCCTCATCTTTACCCTAACCGTAAACCTCAACCCTAAACCAAAGTGTAACTGTTAAATCTAAGAGTAACCTTTAACCCTAACCCTAATCCCTAACCCTAAGCCCTCACCCTAACACTAAACTTCATCCTTAACCCTAACCATAATCCTAACCCTAAATCTAATTCTCAGACTTCTTGCTTTCTTAGAGTTTAGAAAGCCTGCAATCCTCCCATGCCATGCGTGAAAGGACGCTCTGCCAGTGTCCTGCCTAAAACCCAGAGGCCCATACACTGCGTACGATAGAGTGGGTTCCCAGCGACCATCACAGACACCTAACTTTGCCTCCTAGGGCATACAGGGCCCGTGCCCTAAGCATAAACCCTCCATTCAACCATAAGCCTAACCCAGAACATAACACATAACCCTGATCCTACTGCTCACCTTAACAGGTAAACCTCACCGTAACCCTAACTTTAACCCGATATCTTAACGTTAATGCATGACACCCTGAGAACAAGCCCTATACCGTCATTCTAACCCTAACTCCTAGCCATAACCGTAACACCTAATCCCTAATTCTGAAATGCCAACCCTAACCTTAACCCGACCAACAACACTAACACTAACCCTAACCTCTTACCCTAAACCTACGCCTAAAAGTAACCCTAACGGTTGATCCTTAGTCATAACCCCTAACCTTAACCCTAACCCTTAACCCTATTCCCAATCCTAACCATTAAACATAACCCTAACACTTAACCCTAACCCTAACCTTTACCCTAATGCCTAGAGATCTAACCCCAACACTGACCTACAGTGAACACTAACCCCAACCCCTAATGCTAAACATAAACCTGAACCATACTTCTAACCCTTAACTCTAACACTATCCCTAACCCCTAAGCTTAACCCCAATTGTTAATCCTCTAACCCTCACCCTGATACCTAACCCTCTCCCTTAACCCTAACCCCTAACCCTAACGCTAACTCCAACCCTAAAACTTACCCTGGCCCCCTAACCCAGACTTAACACCTAACCCCTAACACTAACTCTAACCCTAACCACTAATCCCTAGCACCTAACCCTGACTCGAAACCTAACCCCTAACTCGAAATCCCTAACCCCAACCCCAACCCTAATTCTCACACTACTTCCATTCCCAGAGTGAAGGAAGCCTACAATACAGCCATGCCATGTGTGAGATGAGGCTCCGACTGAGTCCTGCATGTAGGTCCTGTCCCAAGGCCCAGGGAATGATGTTGTGCTATCGTGATGACTCCGACCGCACCCCTCTCACCTTAGATTAACCAGGTGTTGTGCCCTTTAACTCACCGCTAAAGCTAGGCCGTACCACCGACCCTAACCCCTGACCCTGAACCGAAGCCCCGAGCCTAAAGCCCAACACTAACTCTAAACCCTTACCCTAAAACTAATCCCTAACCCTAATGCTAAACCCTAAACGTAACCCTAACCGTGAACAGTAAACCTAACCCTAACCTCTAACACAAACCATAGCACATAACTATAACCCTAAAACTAACCCTAACCCTAACAGTAAACCCTAACTCTAAACCTTATCCCTAAGCGTTAAATCTCATGCTAACCTTTAATCCTAACCCTAATCCTAATCTTCAACCCTAAACCTAACACTTAACCCTAATCCTATCCCTTAACCCTAACCTTAACCCTAATGCTAAACCCTAAACATAACCCTAACCGTGAACGGTAAACCTAACCCTAACCTCTAACACAAACCATAGCACATAACTCTAACCCTAAAACTAACCCTAACCCTAACAGTAAACCCTGAGGGTTAACTCTGACGCTAACCTTTAATCCTAACACTAATCCTAATCTTCAACCCTAAACCTAACACTTAACCCTAAACGTCTACCAAACCCTAACCCCTCATCTTTACCCTAACCGTAAACCTCAACCCTAAACCAAAGTGTAACCATTAAACCTAAGAGTAACCTTTAACCCTAACCCTAATCCCTAACCTTAAGCCCTCACCCTAACACTAAACTTCATCCTTAATCCTAACAATAATCCTAACCCTAAATCTAATTCTCAGACTTCTTGCTTTCTTAGAGTTTAGAAAGCCTGCAATCCTCCCATGCCATGCGTGAAAGGAGGCTCTACCACTGTGTCCTGCATGAAACCCACGGGCCCATACCCAGAGTATGATAGAGTGGGTTCCCGGGTACAATCCCAGCCCCTAAACTCCCCCCGCCCGCCTAATGCAGACA
>NW_027182815.1:2972500-3095000 GCF_041146395.1 Eulemur rufifrons | reverse complement strand
ATGGAGAATCAGCGTGGGACAGAGAGAGAGAGCAAGAAAAGACTGAGGTGATTAGGGAAATAAATCACCAAAATCTGGAGAGTGCGGGATGGCCAATAGAGAAGGGAGCACGGGACAGCTGTACCCACCTCACCAGAGAGTGGGGTGGGTTCAGCCCCACAGGAAAGCATCTTGTTCCCCCTCTGACCTCCACACCCACTCAATTGAGGATCTGCCTGAAGTCGGTGCAGAATCGCCACGGGAGATGTGGGGCTCTGCAGAGAGGAGACATTGGCAGGAGGCATTTTGGACCCTGGAGTGCTGTGCGCAGCTGACGCACCTAGCAACTGTCTCCTATACGCGGGCGGTGGGGCTGCTTTGGTCCCGGCTCTAGCAGATGCCAAACTGCCTCGTATAGGTGGGCGGCTGGATTCTCCCGGTCCCCGGCTCCTCTGGCCTCTGCCGGTCCCTGAGCATTCAACCCCAGTGACAGTGATCTGCAGACGGGCGGCCGCCATTGTCGGGGTCCACAGCCTAAACGCTGAGGAGCGATTGGGTACCGGGCGGCTCCCTGGGCGGCTCCCTTCCCTAGTCCACGGACCCTGACTAGGAGCTCCACCTTTGTGTGAACACTGAGTGGTTCCCCAGTCACGAGAGAGTAGAGCGTGGACCTTGCAGACATTGGGGTGGGGCAGACCATCGCCCGCGGGAACTGCAGTGGCTGGGGCGTTGGGCGAATGAGGGCACCGCTCCACTCTCCCTATCCACTGTCTTTCTCACAGAGAGAGACAGAAGCCACCTCGGGAGAGGAAGAGGGGCAGCCCCCCCAGCGGAGCTAGCAAAATCTTGAACAATATGTGAAGGGCTCCCCCTAGTGACAGAGGAGGCAGCTTACCTGGCACTCACAGTGTGCCCCTATCCAGACTAAAGCTGAAAGAAGGGATCTTAAGGATTCATTCAGATGGGAAGGGCTCAGCGAAGGAACTCTAGGAGTATAAAGAATCAAGCTGAAACCATGCCCTCAAAGAGGATTACTAGTTCTCCACCAATTAACACAAAGCAGATTCCAAATAGCAACGTGTCACAGGAAGAATTTCAAACATGGATCATAAATACGCTGAACATTATGCAAGAAAAAATGGATAATCAACACAAAGAAACCACAAAAAAGATCCAGGACTTGGAAGAAAAATTCACCAAAGAAATTGAAATACTGAAGAAAAATCAAACTGAACTCCTGGAAATGAAAAATTTATTCAAGGAGCTACAAAACACAGTGGAAAGTCTCAAGAGCAGGGTAGATCAAACAGAAGAAAGAATCTCAGAGATCGAAGATAACACTTTCCAATTAAATAAGGCAGTCACAGAGTTAAAACAAAGAAACATGAGAAATAATCATAGTCTACAAGAAATGTGGGATTATGTGAAGAAGCCTAACGTGAGAGTTATCGGCATTCCTGAGGGTGAAGAAGACAATAAGCAAGGGTTGAATAAAGTATCTGAAGATATAATTGAGGAAAATTTCCCAGGCCTTGCCAAATCTCTAGATACACAGGTTCAAGAAGCTCAAAGAACCTCTGAGAGATTCATACCAAATAGGAAGACACCACGTCATGTAGTTATCAGACTGACCAAAATATCCACTAACGAGGCCCTTCTTCAATCTGTAAGGAGAAAGAAACAAGTAACATACAAAGGAAAGCCCATCCGAATCACGCCAGATTTCTCAACTGAAACCTTACAAGCAAGAAGAGATTGGAGCCCCATTCTCACTCTTCTGAAACAGAATAATGCCCAGCCTAGAATCCTGTACCCAGATAAGCTCAGTTTTATATATGAAGGTGAAATTAAGACATTCTCAGATAAACAAAAACTCAGAGAATTCACCAAGACAAGAGCAGCTTTCCAAGAAGTATTCAAAACAGAGTTACACGTGGTCCAGCACAAGAAGGACCCTCGAATGTAACACTAATCAAGAGATAAATATGAAAACACAGTTATCATAATGGCTCAAGAGAGAAAACAGATCAATGAAATTCAACCCAACATGAGGAACAGCAATCTGTCTCGCTTATCAGTTCTCTCATTAAATGTGAATGGATTGAATTCCCCACTCAAGAGACATGGACTGGCCCAATGGATAAAAAAGATATAAGCCAAGTATCTGCTGTCTTCAGGAAACTCATCTAACCTGCAAGGATGCATTTAGACTGAAAATAAAAGGGTGGAAATCAATATTCCAAGCAAATGGAACCCAAAAGAAAGCTGGCGTGGCAGTTCTAATCTCCGATAACGTAGTTTTTAAATCAACAAAAGTAAAGAAAGACAAAGATGGTTACTATATACTGGTGAAGGGTACAATTCAACAAGAAGACATAACTATACTTAACATATATGCACCCGATCTAGGTGCACCCAGATTCATAAAGCAAACCCTACTTGATCTGAACCAAATGATAGATAACAACACTTTAGTAGCCAGAGATTTTAACACGCCACTGACAGTTCAAGACAGATCCTCCAAACAAAAAATAAACAAAGAAATATTGGACGTAAATAGAATGCTAGAACAAATGGGCCTGACTGACATCTACAGGACATTCTACCCAAATACCACTGAATATAAGTTCTTCTCATCAGCTCATGGGACATTCTCCAAGATTGACCATATCTTAGGACATAAAGAATGTCTTAAAAAATTTAAAAATATAGAAATAATACCATGCAGCTTCTCGGATCACAGTGGAATAAAAGTAACAATGAACCCTAACAGAAATCCTCATTTCTACTCAAAGTCATGGAAGCTAAATAACCTTCTCCTGAACAATCATTTTATAAATGAAGAAATCAAGTCAGAAATCAAAAGATTCTTTGAATTAAACGACAAAGGAGATACAACTTATCAAAATCTGTGGGACACAGCTAAAGCAGTCCTGAGAGGAAAATTTATTTCCATAAATGCCTATACCAAAAAGACAGAAAACTTACAAATAGACAATCTAATGAATAGACTCAAAGAGCTGGAGAAGAAAGAAGAGACCAAACCCAAACCCAGCAGAAGGAAATTATTAAGATTAAATCAGAACTAAATGAAAAGGACCATAAGGGAGCATAAGGGAGATTAAACCAAACCATAACGGAGATTAATAAAACCAAAAGTTGGTTCTTTGAAAAAATAAACAAAATTGACACACTTCTGGCTAAACTAACCAAGAGCAGAAAAGAAAAATCTCTTATAACCTCGATCAGGAACACGAAAGGAGTAATCACGACTGATGCCACAGAGATACATGATATCATCTATGAATTCTACAAAAATCTTTATGCACACAAATTAGAAAACCTGGAGGAAATGGACAAATTCTTATAAACACACAGCCTTCCCAGGCTCAACCAGGAAGAAATAGAATTCCTGAATAGACCGATATCTAGATCTGAAATTGAAACAGCAATAAAAAACCTTCCCAAAAAGAAAAGCCCTGGACCAGATGGGTTCACACCTGAATTCTACCATACCTACAAAGAAGAACTGGTGCCCATCGTACATAAACTATTCTCCAATATAGAGAAGGATGGGATTCTCCCCAACACTTTTTACCAAGCCAACATAATCCTGATACCAAATCCAGGAAAGGATGCAACTAAAACAGAGAACTATAGACCAATTTCTCTTATGAATATAGATGCAAAAATTCTCAATAAAATTCTAACAAATCGAATCCAAGTGCTTATCAAAAAAATAATCCATCACGACCAAGTGGGCTTCATCCCAGAGATGCAGGGATGGTTTGACATATGGGAATGTAATTCATCACATAAATAGAAGCAAAAATAAAGATCAGATGATCCTCTCAATAGATGCAGAGAAAGCATTTGACAAAATTCAACACCCTTCTTTGATAAGAACACTTAACAAAATAGGCATAGATGGGGCCTATATAAAAATGATACAAGCCATATACGACAAACCCTCAGCCAACATCATACTGAATGGGGAAAAACTGAAAGCATTCCCACTTCAAACTGGAACCAGACAAGGCTTACCACTGTCCCCATTACTTTTCTACATAGTATTGGAAGTCCTTGCAAGAGCTATCAGGCAAGAGAGCAGAATCAAGGGAGTTGAAATAGGGACAGAAGAGATCAAACTCTCACTCTTTGCTGATGATATGATGTTATATCTATAAAACCCCAAGGTTTCAACCAAGAGACTCCTGGAATTGATCAATGAATTCAGTAAAGTCTCAGGATACAAAATCAATACACACAAATCAGAGGCATTCATATATGCCAATAACAGTCAAATGGAAAACCAAATTAAGGACTCAATACCCTTCAAAATAGCAACAAAGAAAATAAAATACCTAGGAATTTATTTAACTAAGGAGGTAAAGGACCTCTATAGGGAGAACTATGAAACACTGAGGAAGGAAATTGCAGAACATGTAAATAGGTGGAAAACCATACCATGCTCATGGATCGGTAGAATCAACATTGTTAAAATGTCTATACTGCCCAAAGTTATCTACAGATTCAATGCAATCCTTATTAAATTACCAACATCTTTTTTCACAGACATAGGAAAAATAATTTTACGCTTTGTATGGAACCAGGGAAGACCCCGTTTAGCAAAAGCAATCTTAAACAACAAAAACAAAATGGGAAGTATTAATTTGCCAGACTTCAAACTATACTACAAGGCTGTGGTTCTTAAAACAGCCTGGTACTGGCACAAGTGCAGGGACACAGACCAGTGGAACAGAACAGAAAATCCCAATATAAAACCATCCTCATATAGCCATCTAATCTTTGACAAAGCAGACAAAAACATACTCTGGGGAAAAGATTCCTTATTTAATAAATGGTGCTGGGAAAACTGGATATCCACATGTAGAAGACTAAAACAGGACACATAACTCTCACCCCTCACAAAAATCAAATCACAGTGGTTAACAGACTTAAACCTAAGGTCAGAAACTATTAGAATTCTAGAAGAAAATGTAGGAAAGACTCTTACAGACATTGGCCTAGGCAAAGAATTTATGAAGAAGACCCCTAAAGCAATCACAGCAACAACAAAAATAAATAAATGGGACCTGCTCAAATTAAAAAGCTTCTGCACAGCCAAAGAAACAGTCACGAGAGTAAATGGACAACCTACAGAATGGGAAAAAATTTTCGCATACTACACATCAGATAAAGGACTGATAACAAGAATCTATTTAGAACTCAGGAAAATCAGTAAGAAAAAATCAAACAACCCTATCAAAAAGTGGGCAAAGGACATAAATAGAAATTTTTCAAAAGAAGATATAAAAATGGCTAACAAACATATGAAAAAGTGTTCAACATCTCTAATCATCAGGGAAATGCAAATCAAAACCACAATGAGATATCACTTAACTCCAGTGGGAATGGCCTTTATCAAAAAGTCCCAAAACTATACATGTTGGTGTGGGTGTGGGGAGATAGGTACATTCATACACTGCTGGTGGGACTGTAAACTAGTGCAGCCCCTGTGGAAAGCAATGTGGAGATACCTTAAACAGATTCAAGTAGACCTACCATTCGATCCAGCAATTCCATTATTGGACATCTACCCAGAAGAACAAAAGTCATTCTATAAAAAAGACACCTGCACCTGAATGATTATAGCAGCACAATTCACAATCACAAAGATGTGGAAACAACCCAAATGCCCATCAATTCATGAATGGATTAGCAAAATGTGGTATATGTATACCATGGAATATTACTCAGCTATTAGAAATAATGGCGATATGGCATCTCTTTGGTTCTCCTGGAGAGAGCTGGATCCCATTCTATTAAGTGAAGTATCCCAAGAATGGAAAAATAAGCACCACATGTACTCACCAGCAAATTGGTTTCCCTGAGTGCACATTTGGGAACAACACCAATTGGGTATCGGACAGAGGTTGGGGCCGGGTGGAAGGGATGGGTGTATACCTACTTGATGAATGTGATGTGCACTGCCTGGGGAATGGACACCCTTCAAGTTCTAACTGGGGGGGATGGGGTGGGGGAGAGGAGGGGTGCACACCTACATGATGAATGTGATGTGCACTGACTAGCGAATGGACAAAATTGAAGCTCAGAATCGGGGGAAAGGGGAGGCATGGGGAATGTATATAGCCTGATCTTTTGTACCCCCATAATGAGCTAACAAACAAACAAACAAACAAAAAAGAATCGTTTGATTCATCAGCTGGGAATACACCATGGTTCTTTAAAGACCTCTATGCGTGGGCCCAGGTAACTGGCTAGTTCCAAGAAGTATGCCACAGAGCTTTTGAAATAACCACTACGTTGAGAATTATTTGCTAGTTTTTGCACCACCTTTCACCATAATTGTGATAAGGTTCGTCCGTGCCTCCTTCAACCCAAGATGGCTGGGGCAGACAAAACTATGCTGAGGCCTAGTTCACTTGGTGTTGCCGATAGTTGGTACTGGAGCCTGGCAAGAAGCCATGCTATTAAGAGTCATTCCACCATCCTTTCTCCATCATTTTAAAAGGCAGAACACCTTTTTCCAGTTATCATAAGAATGAGTTGCTGGAGGGGACGTTTTTGAGTGGGGTCGGGTGGTGCGTTGAGGGGAAGGCTCTCTGTCTGTCTGGTGGTTTGTCTTTATTATGCCCAAAGAGGAGAGGTGGGCATGTGTGTGGCAGGTGAAAAGTACGGATCCTGTTTCAGTCTTAGACTGAAACAGGATCCGCACTTTTCAGCCAGTTCCTTTACGAATCCTTTGATTCATCAGCTGGGAATCCACCATGGCTGTCGAGACCCCTCTATGTGTGGGCCCAGGTAACTGGCTAGTTCCAAGATGTATGCCGTAGAGCTTTTGAAATAACCACTACGTTGAGAATTGTTTGCCAGTTTTTGCAGCACCTTTGACCATAATTGTGATAAGGTTCATCTGTGCCTCCTTAAACCCAAGCAGGCTGCCACGGACAAAACTATGCTGAGGCCTAGCTCCCTTGGTGTACCGATACATTTTACTGGAGCCTGGCAAGAAGCCATTTTTTTTAAGTACAATTCCACCGTCTTTTCTCCATTAGTTTAAAAGGCAGTGCACCTTTAGCCAGTTAGCATAAAGATGAGTCACTGGAGCGGCTTTTTGTGTGGGGTTGGGTGTGTGTGGGAGGGCAGGCCCTCTGTCAGTCCGGTGGTTTGTTTTTATTATTCCCAGAGAGGAGAAGCGGGCATGTATGTGGCAGGTGAAAACTTTGGATCCTGTTTCAGTCTGAAACAGTATCTCCGCTTTTGAGCCTGTTCCTTTTGGAATCCTTTAATTCATCAGTTGGGAATCCACCATGGTTCTCTAGACCTCCCTGAGCGTGGGCCCAGGTAACTGGCTAGTTCCAAGAAGTATGCCGCAGAGCTTTGGAAATAACCACTACATTGAGTATTATTTGCCAGTTTTTGCAGCAACTTTCACAATGATTGTGAAAAGGTTAGGCAGTGCATCCTGAAACCCAAGCTGGCTTCCACAGAAAAAACTACGGTTAGGCCAATCTCCCTTGGAGTTGCCGATAATTGGTACTGGTCCGTGGCAAGAAGCCATTCCTTTAAGTATCATTCCACCTTCCTTTCACAACTATTTTAAAAGGCAGAGCACCTATTGCCATTTAGCTTAAGGATGAGTCGCTGGAGGAAACGTTTTTGTGTGGGGTGGGAGAGGCAGAGCCAGGCCCTCTGTCAGTCCAGTGGTTTGTTTTTATTATCCCCGGAGAGGAGAAGTGGACATGTGTGTGGCAAGTGAAAAGTGTGGATCCTGTTTCAGTCTTAGATTGATACAGGATCGGCACTTTTCATCCTGTTCCTTTAAGAATCCTTTGCTTCATCAGCTGGGAATCCACCATAGTTCTCTACACCCCACTATGTGTGGGCCCACTTAACAGGCTAGTTCAAAGAAGTATGCCACAGAGCATTTGAAATAACCACTACCATGGAAATTATTTGCCAGCTTTTCCAGCACTTTTACCATAATTTTGATAAGGTTCATTTGTGCTTCCTTAAACCCTAGATGGCTTCCATGGACAAACCTATACTGAGGGTTCTCTCGCTTGGTGTTGCCAATACTTGGTACGGGAGTCTGACAAGAATCCAGTCTTTTAATTATCATTGCACCATCCTTTCTCCCTTATATTAAAAGGTGAGCAACTTTCGGCAGTTAGCATAAGGATGAGTCAACGGAGGGGATGTTTTTGGGTGGGATCGGGGTGGTTTGGGGGACAGTCCCTCTGTCAGTCTGGTTGTTTGTGTTTATTATGCCCAGACAGGGAAGTGGATATATTTGTGGCAGGTGAAATGTGCGGATCCTGTTTCAGTTAGACTGAAACAGTATCCGCACTTTTCAGCTGGTTCCATTAAAAATCCTTTGATTCATCAGCTGGGAATCCACCATGGTTCCTTAGAACCCTCCATGCATGGGCCCATGAACTGGCCTGTACCAAGATGTATGCTGCACAGCTTTTGAGATAAACACTACGTGTAGAATTATTTGCCAGTTTCTGCAGCACATATCACCATAATTGTGATAAGGATCGTCTGTGCCTCCTTAAACACAAGATGGCTGCCACGGAGAAAACTATGCTGAGGCCTAGGTCACTTGGATTTCACGACACTTGTTACTGGAGGCTGGAAGGAGGCCATTCTTTTAAGTATCATTCCACCATACTTTCCCCATTATTTTAAAATGCACGGAAAGCTTTGCAAGTTAGCATAATAATTAGTAGCTGGAGGGGACATTTTTATTTGTGGGGTCGGTGTGGGTGGGGGGCGCAGGCCCTCTGTCAGTTCGCTGGATTGTTTTTATTTTCCCCAGACCGGAGAAGTGGGCATGTGTGTGGCAGGTGAAAAGTTCGGATCCCGTTTCTGTCTTAGACTGAAACAGAAACCGCACTTTTCACCCCGTTCCATTAAGAATCCCTTGCTTCATCAGCTGGGAATCCACCATGGGCCTCTAGACTGCTCTATGCGTGGGCCCAGTTAACTGGCTAGTTCAAAGAATTATGCCGCAGAGCTTTTCAAGTAACCACTACCATGAGAATTACTTGACCGCTTTTGCAGCACCTTTCACCATAATTGTGATAAGGTTCATCTGTGCCTCCTTAAACCCAAGATGGCTGCCAGGGACAAACGTGTGCTGAGGCCTAGGTGACTTGCTGTTGCGAATACTTGGTATGGGAGTCTGGCAATAAGCCAGTCTTTTAGGTATAATTCCACCATTCTATCTCCATTATTTTAAAAGGCAGAGGACGTATTGCCAGATAGCATAAGGATCAGTCGCTGGAGGGCACGATTTTGTGTGGGGTGGTGGGGGGCGGGGGCAGGCCATCT
Organism: Eulemur rufifrons; assembly: GCF_041146395.1. NCBI lineage: Eukaryota > Metazoa > Chordata > Mammalia > Primates > Lemuridae > Eulemur > Eulemur rufifrons. The sequence goes on along the minus strand of NW_027182815.1, from coordinate 3,085,658 downwards.
GTCAATCCGATGGGTTGTTTTTGTTATCCCTAGAGAGGAGAAGTGGGCATGTGTGTTGCAGGCAAAAAGTCAGAATCCTGTTTCAGTCAGGATCTGCACTTTTCAGCCTGTTCCTTTAAGAATCCTTAGATTCATCACCTTGGAATCCACCATGGTTCTCTAGACCCCTCTATGCGTGGGCCCAGGTAACTGGCTTCTTCCAAGAAGTATGCCACAGAGCTTTTGAATTAAACAGTACGTTGAGAATTATTTGCCGGGTTTTCAGCACGTTTCACCATAATTATGATAAAGTTTGTATGTGCCTCCTTAAACCCAACATGGCTGCCACGGGCATAACTATGCTGAGGCGTAGCTGACTTGGTGTTGCCTATTTTTGTTAGTGGAGACTGACAAGAAGCCATTCTTCTAAGTATCACTCCACCGTCCTTTCTCCATTGTTTAAAAATGCAGGGAAATTTTGCAAGTTAGCATAATAATTAGTAGCTGGAGGGGAATTTTTTTGGGGGGGATCTGCGTGGGTGGAAGGGGGGCAGGCCCTTTGTCAGTTCGCTGGTTTGTTTTTATTATCCCCAGAGAGGAAAAGTGGGCATGTGTGTGGCAGGTGAAAAGTGTGCGTCCTGTTTCAGTCTTAGACAGACACAGGATCTGCACTTTTCACCCCGTTCCATTAAGAATCCTTTGCTTCATCAGCTGGGAATCCACCATGGTTCTCTAGACCCCTCTTTTAGTGCACACAGAAAACTGCCTGGTTCCAAGAAGTTTTCCTCAGAGCTTTTGAAATAACCACTACTATGGAAATTATTTGCCAGCTTTTCCAGCACTTTTACCATAATTTTGATAAGGTTCATCTGTGCTTCCTAAAACCCTAGATGGCAGCCACGGACAAACCTGTGCTGACACCTAGGTCACTTCCTGTTGCCAATAATTGGTATGGGAGTCTGGCAAAAGGCCAGTATTTTAAGTATAATTCCACCATCCTATCTTCATTATTTTAAAACGCAGAGGACCTTTCGCCAGATAGCATAAGGATGAGTCGCTGGAAGGGACCTTTTTGTGTACAGTGTTGGGGGGCGGGGGAGGACATCTGTCAATCCGATTGATTGTTTTTATTATCCCTAGAGAGGAGAAGTGGGCATGTGTGTTGCAGGCAAAAAGTGCATATAGTGTTTCAGTCTCAGACTGAAACAGGATCCGCACTTTTCAGCCTGTTCCTTTAAGAATCCTTTGATTCATCACCTGGGAATCCATCATGGTTCTCTAGACCCCTCTATGCATGGGCCCAGAAAACTGCCGGGTTCCAAGAAGTATTCCACAGAGCTTTTGAAAAAACCACTACGTTGAGAATTATTTGCCAGGTTTTGCAGCACCTTTCATCATAATTGTCATAAGGTTCGTCTCGAGATGGCTGCCATGGACAAAACTATGCTGAGGCCGAGCTCACTTTGTGTGGCCGATCCTTGGTACTGGAGACTGGAAAGAATACATTCTTTTAAGTATCATTTCACCATCCTTCTCCACTATTTTAAAAGTCAGAGCACCTTTTGGCAGTTAGAATAACAAGGAGTCGCTGGACGGGAAGTTTTTATGTGGGGTCTGGGGGCTGGTGCGGCAAGCCCTCCGCCAGTTCTGTGGTTTCTTTTTATTATCCCCAGAGAGGAGAAATGGGCATGTGTTTGGCAGGTGAAAAGTGCAGATCCTGTTTCAGAGTATGAAACAGGATCCGCATGTTCATCCTGTTCCTTTAAGAATCCTTTGCTTCATCAGCTGGGAATCCACCATAGTTCTCTACACCGCACTATGCGTGGGCCCAGTTAACTGGCTAGTTCAAAGAAGTATGCCGCAGAGCTTTTGAAATAACCACTACCATGAGAATTATTTAACAGCTTTCGCAGCACCTTTTATTATAATTGTTATAAGGTTCATCTGTGTCTCCTTAAACCCAAGATGGCTGCCATGGACAAACCTATGCTGAGGCCTACATCACTTGCTGTTGCCAATACTTGGTATGGGAATCTGGCAATAAGTCAGTCTTTTAGGTATAATTCTACCATCCTATCTCCAGTTTTTTAAAAGGCTTATGACCTTTCACCAGATAGCATAAGGACGAGTCGCTGGAGCAGACTATTTTGTGTGGGGTGGTGGGGGCCGGGGGCAGGGCATCTGTAAATCCGATGGGCTGTTTTTGTTATCCCTAGAGATGAGAAGGGCGAATGTGTGTTGCAGGCAAAATGTGCGGATCCTGTTTCACACTTAGACTGAAAGAGGATCTGCACTTTTGAGCCTGTTCCTTTAAGAATCCTTTGATTCATCACCTGGGAATCCACTATGGTTCTCTAGACCTCTATTTGCATGGGCACAGGTAACTGGCTTGTTCCAAGAAGTATGCGACAGAGCTTTTGAATTAACCAGTACTTTTAGAATTGTCAGGTTTTTAGCATGTTTAACCGTAATTGTGATAACGTTTGAATGTGCCTCCTTAAACCCAAGATGGCTGCCACGGATATAAATATGCTGAGGCATAGCTGACTTGTTGATGCCTATTTTTGTTAGTGGAGACTGACAAGAAGACATTCTTCTAAGTATCATCCCACCATCATTTTTCCATTGCGTAAAAATGGAGGGAAATTTTGCAAGTTAGTATTATAATTAGATGTAGGGTACGTATTTTTTTTTCTTTTTTTGTGGGGTAGGAGTGGATGGGCGTTTCAGGCCCTCTGTGAGTTCGCTGGTTTTCTTTTATTATCCCCAGAGAGGACAAGTGGGCATGTGTTTGGCAGGTGAAAAGTGTGGATTCTATTTCAGAGAATTAAACAGGATCCACATGGTCATCCCATTCCTTTAAGAATCCTTTGCTTCATCAGCTGGGAATCCACCATGGTTCTATATACTCCTCTATGCGTTGGCACAGGTAACTGGCTTGTTCCAAGAAGTATGCTGCAGAGCTTTTCAATTAACCAGTACGTTGAAAATTATTTGCAGGTTTTCAGCATTTCACCCTAATTGTAATAACGTTTGTATGTGCCTCCTGAAACCCAAGATGGCTGCCACGGACATAACTATGCTGAGGTGTAGCCGACTTGGTGTTGCCTATTTTTGTCAGCGGAGACTAACAAGAAGCCATTCTAAGTATAAGCCCACCGTCATTTTTCCATTGTTAAAAAATGCAGGGAAATTTTGCAAGTTAGCTTTATAATTAGTAGCTGGAGGGTACGTTTTTTTTTTTTTTCCGTCGGGTCGGTGTCAATGGGGGGGTCAGGCCCTTTATAAATTTGCTGGTTTGTTTTTATTATCCCCAGAGAGGGGAAGTCGGCATTTGATGGCAGCTGAAAAGTGCGGATATTCTTTCAGAGAATTAAACAGCATTCGCATGGTCATCCCGTTCCTTTAAGAATCCTGGAAGGGCGCGGTGGCTCACGCCTGTAATCCTAGCACTCTGGGAGGCCGAGGCGGGTGGATCGCTCGAGGTCAGGAGTTCGAGACCAGCCTGAGCAAGAGCGAGACCCCGTCTCTACTAAAAATAGAAAGACATTATATGGACAACTAAAAATCTATATAGAAAAAATTAGCCGGGCATAGTGGCGCATGCCTGTAGTCCCAGCTACTCGGGAGGCTGAGGCAGTAGGATCGTTTAAGCCGAGGAGTCTGAGGTTGCTGTGAACTAAGCTGACGCCACGGCACTCACTCTAGCCTGGGCAACAAATTGAGACTCTGTCTCAACAAAAAAAAAAAAAAAAAAAAAAAAAAAAGAATCCTTTGCTTCATCAGCTGGGAATCCACCATGGTTCTATATACTCCTCTATGCGTGGGCACAGGTACCTGGCTTGTTCCAAGAAGTATGCCGCAGAGCTTTTCAATTAACCACTACGTTGAAAATTATTTGCAGGTTTTCAGCGTTTCACCATAATTGTGACAAGGTTTGTATGTGCCTGCTGAAACCCAAGATGGCTGCCACGGACATAACTATGCTGAGGCGTAGCTCACTTGGTGTTTCCTATTTTTGTCAGTGGAGACTGACAAGAAGCCATTCTTCTAAGTATCATCCCACCATGATTTTTCCATTGTTTAAAAATGCAGGGAAATTGTGCAAGTTAGCATTATAATTAGTAGCTGGAGGGTACTATTTTTTTTTTGTGGTGTCGGTGTGGATGTGGGTGCAAGGCCCTCTAGATGTTCGCTGGTTTGTTTTTATTATCCCCATAGAGGAGAAGTGGGCATGTTGTTGGCAGGTGAAAAGTGCGGATTCTGTTTCAAAGAATTAAACAGGATCCTCATGGTCATCCGCTTCCTTTAAGAATCCTTTGCTTCATCAGCTGGGAAACCACCATGGTTCTATATACTCCCGTATGGGTGGGCACAGGTGACTGGCTTGTTCCAAGAAGTATGCCACAGAGGTTTTCAAATAAAAAGTACATTGAAAATTATTTGCAGGTGTTCAGCGTTTCATCATAATTGCGACAACGTTTGTATGTGCCTTGAAACCCAAGATGGCTGCCACAGACATAACTATGCCGAGGCGTAGCTGACTTGGTTTTGCCGATTTTTGTTAGCGGAGACTGACAAGAAGCCATTCTTCTAAGTATCATGCCGCCATCATTTTTCCGTTGGTTAAAAATGAAGGGAAATTTTGGAACTTAGCATTATAATTAGTAGCTGGAGGGTACGGTTTTTTTTGTGTGTGTGGTCGATGTGGATGGGGGGCGTCAGGCCCTCTGTCAGTTCGCTGGTTAGTTTTTATTATCCCCAGAGAGGAGAAGTGGGCATGTGTTTGGCAGGTGAAAAGGGCGGATTCTGTTTCAGAGAATTAACGATGATCCCCATGGTCATCCCGTTCCTTTAATAATCCTTTACTTCATCAGCTGGAAATCCACCATGGTTCTATATACTCCTCTTTGCGTGGGAACAGGTAACTGGCTTGTTCCAAGAAGTATGCCGCAGAGCTCTTCAATTAACCACTACGTTGAAAATTATTTGCAGGTGTTCAGCGTTTCACCATAATTGTGATAACGTTTGTTTGTGCCTCCTGAAACCCAGATGGCTGCCACGAACATAACTATGCTGAGGCGTAGCTGACTTGGTTTTGCCTATTTTTGTTAGTGGAGACTGACAAGAATCCATTCTTCTAAGTATCATCTAACCATCATTTTTCCATTGTTTAAAAATACAGGAAAATTTTGCAAGTTAGCATTATAATTAGTAGCTGGAGGCTACGGTGTTTTTTTTTTTTTTTCCCGTGGGGTCGATGTGGATGTGTTGGTCAGGCCCTCTGTCAGTTCGCTGGTTTGTTTTTATTATCCCCAGAGAGGAGAAGTGGGTATTAGTATGGCAGGTGAAAACTGCGGATCTGTTTCAGAGAATTAAACAGGATGCGCATGGTAATCCCGTTCCTTTAAGAATCCTTTGCTTCATGAGCTGGGAATCCACCATGGTTCTATATACTTCTCTATGCGTGGGCACAGGAAACTGGCTTGTTCCAAGAAGTATGCCTCAGAGCTTTACAATTAACCAGTATGTTGAAAATCCTTTGCAGGTGTTCAGCGTTTCACCATAATTGTGATAACGTGTGTATGTGCCTACTGAATCCCAATATGGCTGCCAAGGACATAAGTATGCTGAGGCATCGCTGACTTCGTGTTGCCTATTTTTGTTAGTGGAGACTGACAAGAAGCCATTCTTCTAAGTATCATCCCACCACCATTTTTCCATTGTTTAAAAATGCAGGGAAATTTTGCAAGTTAGCATTATAATTAGTAGCTGGAGGGTACTTTTTTTTTTTTTTTTTGGGGTCAGTGTGGATGGGTTGGTCAGGCCATCTGTCAATTCACTGGTTTGTTTTTATTATCCCCAGAGAGGAGAAGTGGGCATGTGTTTGGCAGGTGAAAAGGGCGGATTCTGTTTCAGAGAATTAAACAGGATCCGCATGGTCATCTCATTCCTTTAAGAATCCTTTGCTTCATCAGCTGGGATTCCACCATGTTTCTATATACTCCTCTATGCGTGGGCACAGGTACCTGGCTTGTTCCAAGAAGTATGCTGGAGAGTTTTCAAATTAACCAGTACGTTGAAAATTATTTGCAGGTTTTCAGCGTTTCACCATAATTTTGATAACGTTTGTATGTGCCTCCTGAAACCCAAGAAGGCTGCGACGGACATAACTATGCTGAGGAGTAGCTGACTTGGTGTTGCCTATTTTTGTTAGTGGAGACAGACAAGAAGCCATTCTTCTAAGTATCATCCCACCACCATTTTTCCATTGTTTTAAAATGCAGGGAAATTTTGCAAGTTAGCATTATAATTAGTAGCTGGAGGGCACAGTTTTTTTTGTGTGTGTGGTCGATGTGGAAGGGGGGGGGTCAGGCCCTCTGTCAGTTCGCTGGTTAGTTTTTATTATCCCCAGAGAGGAGAAGTGGGCATGTGTTTGGCAGGTGAAAAGGGCAGATTCTGTTTCAGAGAATTAACGATGATCCCCATGGTCATCCCGTTCCTTTAATAATCCTTAACTTCATCAGCTGGAAATCGACCATGGTTCTATATACTCCTCTTTGCGTGGGAACAGGTAACTGGCTTGTTCCAAGAAGTATGCCGCAGAGCTTTTCAATTAACCACTACGTTGAAAATTATTTGCAGGTGTTCAGCGTTTCACCATAATTGTGATAACGTTTGTTTGTGCCTCCTGAAACCCAGATGGCTGCCACGAACATAACTATGCTGAGGCGTAGCTGACTTGGTTTTGCCTATTTTTGTTAGTGGAGACTGACAAGAATCCATTCTTCTAAGTATCATCTCACCATCATTTTTCCATTGTTTAAAAATACAGGAAAATTTTGCAAGTTAGCATTATAATTAGTAGCTGGAGGCTACGGTGTTTTTTTTTTTTTTTCCCGTGGGGTCGGTGTGGATGTGTTGGTCAGGCCCTCTGTCAGTTCGCTGGTTTGTTTTTATTATCCCCAGAGAGGAGAAGTGGGTATTAGTATGGCAGGTGAAAACTGCGGATCTGTTTCAGAGAATTAAACAGGATGCGCATGGTAATCCCGTTCCTTTAAGAATCCTTTGCTTCATGAGCTGGGAATCCACCATGGTTATATATACTTCTCTATGCGTGGGCACAGGAAACTGGCTTGTTCCAAGAAGTATGCCTCAGAGCTTTACAATTAACCAGTATGTTGAAAATACTTTGCAGGTGTTCAGCGTTTCACCATAATTGTGATAACGTGTGTATGTGCCTACTGAATCCCAATATGGCTGCCAAGGACATAAGTATGCTGAGGCATCGCTGACTTCGTGTTGCCTATTTTTGTTAGTGGAGACTGACAAGAAGCCATTCTTCTAAGTATCATCCCACCACCATTTTTCCATTGTTTAAAAATGCAGGGAAATTTTGCAAGTTAGCATTATAATTAGTAGCTGGAGGGTACTTTTTTTTTTTTTTTGTGGGGTCAGTGTGGATGGGTTGGTCAGGCCATCTGTCAATTCACTGGTTTGTTTTTATTATCCCCAGAGAGGAGAAGTGGGCATGTGTTTGGCAGGTGAAAAGGGTGGATTCTGTTTCAGAGAATTAAACAGGATCCGCATGGTCATCTCATTCCTTTAAGAATCCTTTGCTTCATCAGCTGGGATTCCACCATGTTTCTATATACTCCTCTATGCGTGGGCACAGGTACCTGGCTTGTTCCAAGAAGTATGCTGGAGAGTTTTCAAATTAACCAGTACGTTGAAAATTATTTGCAGGTTTTCAGCGTTTCACCATAATTTTGATAACGTTTGTATGTGCCTCCTGAAACCCAAGAAGGCTGCGACGGACATAACTATGCTGAGGAGTAGCTGACTTGGTGTTGCCTATTTTTGTTAGTGGAGACAGACAAGAAGCCATTCTTCTAAGTATCATCCCACCACCATTTTTCCATTGTTTTAAAATGCAGGGAAATTTTGCAAGTTAGCATTATAATTAGTAGCTGGAGGGCACAGTTTTTTTTGTGTGTGTGGTCGATGTGGATGGGGGGGGTCAGGCCCTCTGTCAGTTCGCTGGTTAGTTTTTATTATCCCCAGAGAGGAGAAGTGGGCATGTGTTTGGCAGGTGAAAAGGGCAGATTCTGTTTCAGAGAATTAACGATGATCCCCATGGTCATCCCGTTCCTTTAATAATCCTTAACTTCATCAGCTGGAAATCGACCATGGTTCTATATACTCCTCTTTGCGTGGGAACAGGTAACTGGCTTGTTCCAAGAAGTATGCCGCAGAGCTTTTCAATTAACCACTACGTTGAAAATTATTTGCAGGTGTTCAGCGTTTCACCATAATTGTGATAACGTTTGTTTGTGCCTCCTGAAACCCAAGAAGGCTGCGACGGACATAACTATGCTGCGGAGTAGCTGACTTGGTGTTGCCTGTTTTTGTTAGTGGAGACTGACAAGAATCCATTCTTCTAAGTATCATCCCACCACCATTTTTCCATTGTTTTAAAATGCAGGGAAATTTTGCAAGTTAGTATTATAATTAGTAGCTGGAGGATACTTTTTTTTTTTGTGGGGTCGGTGTGGGTGGGGGTGCAAGGCCCTCTAGATGTTCGCTGGTTTGTTTTTATTATCCCGAGAGAGGAGAAGTGGGCATATTGTTGGCAGGTGAAAAGTGCGGATTCTGTTTCAAAGAATTAAACAGGATCCGCATGGTCATCCGCTTCCTTTAAGAATCCTTTGCTTCATCAGCTGGAAACCACCATGTTTCTATATACTCCCGTATGGGTGGGCACAGCTTACTGGCTTGTTCCAAGAAGTATGCCACAGAGCTTTTCAAATAAAAAGTACATTGAAAATTATTTGCAGGTGTTCAGCGTTTCATCATAATTGCGACAACGTTTGTATGTGCCTTGAAACCCAAGTTGGCTGCCACAGACATAACTATGCTGAGGCGTAGCTGACTTGGTTTTGCCGATTTTTGTTAGTGGAGACTGACAAGAAGCCATTCTTCTAAGTATCATGCCGCCATCATTTTTCCGTTGGTTAAAAATGAAGGGAAATTTAGGAAGTTACCATTATAATTAGTAGCTGGAGGGTACGGTTTTTTTTGTGTGTGTGGTCGATGTGGATGGGGGGGGTCATGCCCTGTGTCAGTTAGCTGGTTAGTTTTTATTATCCCGAGAGAGGAGAAGTGGGCATGTGTTTGGCAGGTGAAAAGGGCGTATTCTGTTTCAGAGAATTAACGATGATCCCCATGCCTATCCCGTTCCTTTAATAATCCTTTACTTCATCAGCTGGAAATCCACCATGGTTCTATATACTCCTCTTTGCGTGGGAACAGGTAACTGGCTTGTTCCAAGAAGTATGCCGCAGAGCTTTTCAATTAACAAGTACGTTGAAAATTATTTGCAGGTGTTCAGCGTTTCACCATAATTGTGATAACGTTTGTTTGTGCCTCCTGAAACCCAAGGTGGCTGCCACGAACTTAAGGATGCTGAGGCGTAGCTGACTTGGTTTTGCCTATTTTTGTTAGTGGAGACTGACAAGAATCCATTCTTCTAAGTATCATCTCACCATCATTTTTCCATTGTTTAAAAATGCAGGAAAATTTTGCAAGTTAGCATTATAATTAGTAGCTGGAGGGTACTTTTTTTTTTTTGTGGGGTCAGTGTGGATGGGTTGGTCAGGCCATCTTTCAATTCACTGGTTTGTTTTTATTATCCCCAGAGAGGAGAAGTGGGCATGTGTTTGGCAGGTGAAAAGTGCGGATTCTGTTTCAGAGAATTAAACAGGATCCGCATGGTCATCTCATTCCTTTAAGAATCCTTTGCTTCATCAGCTGGGATTCCACCATGTTTCTATATACTCCTCTATTCGTAGGCACAGGTACCTGGCTTGTTCCAAGAAGTATGCCGCAGAGCTTTTCAATTAACCACTACGTTGAAAATTATTTGCAGGTTTTCAGCGTTTCACCATAATTTTGATAACGTTTGTATGTGCCTCCTGAAACCCAAGAAGGCTGCGACGGACATAACTATGCTGAGGAGTAGCTGACTTGGTGTTGCCTATTTTTGTTAGTGGAGACAGACAAGAAGCCATTCTTCTAAGTATCATCCCACCACCATTTTTGCATTGTTTTAAATAGCAGGGAAATTTTGCAAGTTAGCATTATAATTAGTAGCTGGAGGGTACGGTGTTTTTTTGTGTGTGGTCGATGTGGATGGGTGGGTCAGGCCCTCTGTCAGTTCGCTGGTTAGTTTTTATTATCCCCAGAGAGGAGAAGTGGGCATGTGTTTGGCAGGTGAAAAGTGTGGATTCTGTTTCAGAGAATTAACGATGATCCCCATGCTCATCCTGTTCCTTTAATAATCCTTTACTTCCTCAGCTGGAAATCCACCATGGTTCTATATACTCCTCTTTGCGTGGGAACAGGTAACTGGCTTGTTCCAAGAAGTATGCCGCAGAGATTTTCAATTAACAACTACGTTGAAAATTATTTGGAGGTGTTCAGCGTTTCACCATAATTGTGATAACGTTTGTTTGTGCCTCCTGAAACCCAAGAAGGCTGCCACGAACATGACGATGCTGAGGCGTAGCTGACTTGGTTTTGCCTATTTTTGTTAGTGGAGACTGACAAGAATCCATTCTTCTAAGTATCATCTCACCATCACTTTTCCATTGTTTAAAAATGCAGGAAAATTTTGCAAGTTAGCTTTATAATTGGTAGCTGGAGGCTACGGTGTTTTTTTTTTTTTTTCCTGTGGGGTCGGTGTGGATGTGTTGGTCAGGCCCTCTGTCAGTTCGCTGGTTTGTTTTTATTATGCCCAGAGAGGAGAAGTGGGTATTAGTATGGCAGGTGAAAACTGCGGATCTGTTTCAGAGAATTAAACAGGATCCGCATGGTAATCCCGTTCCTTTAAGAATCCTTTGCTTCATGAGCTGGGAATCCAGCATGGTTCTATATACTTCTCTATGCGTGGGCACAGGAAACTGGCTTGTTCCAAGAAGTATGCCTCAGAGCTTTTCAATTAACCAGTATGTTGAAAATCCTTTGCAGGTTTTCAGCGTTTCACCATAATTGTGATAACGTGTGTATGTGCCTACTGAAACCAAATATGGCTGCTACGGACATAACTATGCTGAGGCGTAGCTGACTTAGTGTTGCCTATTTTTCTCAGTGGAGACTGACAAGAAGCCATTCTTCTAAGTATCATCCCACCATCATTTCTCCATTGTTTAAAAATGCAGGGAAATTTTGCAAATTGGCATTATAATTAGTAGCTGGAGGGAACTATTTTTTTGTGGGGTCCGTCAGGATGGGTGTTCAGGGCCTCTGTCAGATCGCTGGTTTGTTTTTATTATCGCCAGAGAAGAGTAGTGGGCATGTGTTTGGCAGGTGAAAAGTGTGGATTCTGTTTCAGAGAATTAAACAGGATCCGCATGGTCATCTCATTCCTTTAAGAATCCTTTGCTTCATCAGCTGGGATTCCACCATGTTTCTATATACTCCTCTATGCGTGGGCACAGGTACCTGGCTTGTTCCAAGAAGTATGCTGGAGAGTTTTCAAATTAACCAGTACGTTGAAAATTATTTGCAGGTTTTCAGCGTTTCACCATAATTTTGATAACGTTTGTATGTGCCTCCTGAAACCCAAGAAGGCTGCGACGGAGATAACTATGCTGAGGAGTAGCTGACTTGGTGTTGCCTTTTTTTGTTAGTGGGGACAGACAAGAATGCCATTCTTCTAAGTATTATCCCACCACCATTTTTCCATTGTTTTAAAATGCAGGGAAATTTTGCAAGTTAGCATTATAATTAGTAGGTGGAGGGTACGGTTTTTTTGTGTGTGTGGTCGATGTGGATGGGAGTGTCAGGACCTCTGTCAGTTCGCTGGTTAGTTTTTATTATAACCAGAGAGGAGAAGTGGGCATGTGTTTGGCAGGAGAAAAGGGCGGATTCTGTTTCAGAGAATTAACGATGATCCCCATGGTCATCCCCTTCCTTTAATAATCCTTTACTTCATCAGCTGGTAATCCACCATGGTTGTATATACTCCTCTTTGCGTGGGAACAGGTAACTGGCTTGTTCCAAGAAGTATGCCCCAGAGTTTTCAATTAACCACTACGTTGAAAATTATTTGCAGGTGTTCAGCGTTTCACCATAATTGTGATAACGTTTGTTTGTGCCTCCTGAAACCCAAGATGGCTGCCACGAACATAACGATGCTGAGGCGTAGCTGACTTGGTTTTGCCTATTTTTGTTAGTGGAGACTGACAAGCATCCATTCTTCTAAGTGTCATCTCACCATCATTTTTCCATTGTTTAAAAATGCAGGAAAATTGTGCAAGTTAGCATTATAATTAGTAGCTGGAGGCTACGGTGTTTTTTTTTTTTTCCTGTGGGGTCGGTGTGGATGTGTTGGTCAGGCCCTCTGTCAGTTCGCTGGTTTGTTTTTATTATCCCCAGAGAGGAGAAGTGGGTATTAGTATGGCAGGTGAAAACTGCGGATCTGTTTCAGAGAATTAAAAAGGATCCGCATGGTAATCCCGTTCCTTTAAGAATCCTTTGCTTCATGAGCTTGGAATCCACCATGATTCTATGTACTTCTCTATGCGTGGGCACAGGAAACTGGCTTGTTCCAAGAAGTATGCCTCAGAGCTTTTCAATTAACCAGTATGTTGAAAATCCTTTGCAGGTTTTCAGCGTTTCACCATAATTGTGATAACGTGTTTATGTGTCTCCTGAAACCCAATATCGCTGCCAAGGACAAAAGTACGCTGAAGCGTAGCTGACTTCGTGTTGCCTATTTTTGTCAGTGGAGACTGACAAGAAGCCATTCTTCTAAGTATCATCCCACCACCATTTTTCCATTGTTTAAAAATGCAGGGAAATTTTGCAAGTTAGCATTATAATTAGTAGCTGGAGGGTACTTTTTTTTTTTTTGTGGGGTCAGTGTGGATGGGTTGATCAGGCCATCTGTCAATTCACTGGTTTGTTTTTATTATCCCCAGAGAGGAGAAGTGGGCATGTGTTTGGCAGGTGAAAGGTGCGGATCTGTTTTAGAGAATTAAACAGGATCCGCATGGTAATCCCGTTCCTTAAAGAATCCTTTGCTTCATGAGCTGGGAATCCACCATGGTTCTATATACTTCTCTATGCGTGGGCATAGGAAACTGGCTTTTTCCAAGAAGTATGCCTCAGAGCTTTTCAATTAACCAGTATGTTGAAAATCCTTTGCAGGTTTTCAGCGTTTCACCATAATTGTGATAACCTGTGTATGTGCCTACTGAAACCAAATATGGCTGCTACGGACATAACTATGCCGAGGCGTAGCTGACTTGGTGTTGCCTTTTTTTGTCAGTGGAGACTGACAAGAAGCCATTCTTCTAAGTATCATCCCACCATCATTTCTCCATTGTTTAAAAATGCAGGGAAATTTTGCAAATTGGCATTATAATTAGTAGCTGGAGGGTACTTTTTTTTTGTGGGTTCGGTCAGGATGGGTGTTCAGGCCCTCTGTCAGATCGCTGGTTTGTTTTTATTATCCCCAGAGAAGAGTAGTGGGCATGTGTTTGGCAGGTGAAAAGTGCGGATTCTGTTTCAGAGAATTAAACAGGATCCGCATGGTCATCTCATTCCTTTAAGAATCCTTTGCTTCATCAGCTGGGATTCCACCATGTTTCTATATACTCCTCTATGCGTGGGCACAGGTACCTGGCTTGTTCCAAGAAGTATGCTGGAGAGTTTTCAAATTAACCAGTATGTTGAAAATTATTTGCAGGTGTTCAGCGTTTCACCATAATTGTGATAACGTTTGTTTGTGCCTCCTGAAACAGAAGAAGGCTGCGACGGACATAACTATGCTGAGGAGTAGCTGACTTGGTGTTGCCTATTTTTGTTAGTGGAGACTGACAAGAAGCCATTCTTCTAAGTATCATCCCACTACCATTTTTCCATTGTTTTAAAATGCAGGGAAATTTTGCAAGTTAGCATTATAATTAGTAGCTGGTGGGTACGGTTTTTTTGTGTGTGTGGTCGATGTGGATGGGAGGGGCAGGCCCTCTGTCAGTTCGCTGGTTAGTTTTTATTATCCCCAGAGAGGAGAAGTGGGCATGTGTTTGGCAGGTGAAAAGGGCGGATTCTGTTTCAGAGAATTAACGATGATCCCCATGGTCATCCCGTTCCTTTAATAATCCTTTACTTCATCAGCTGGAAATCCTCCATGGTTCTATATACTCCTCTTTGCGTGGGAACAGGAAACTGGCTTGTTCCAAGAAGTATGCCGCAGAGCTCTTCAATTAACCACTACGTTGAAAATTACTTGCAGGTGTTCAGCGTTTCACCATAATTGTGATAACGTTTGTTTGTGCCTCCTGAAACCCAAGAAGGCTGCGACGGACATAACTATGCTGAGGAGTAGCTGACTTGGTGTTGCCTATTTTTGTTAGTGGAGGCAGACAAGAAGCCATTCTTCTAAGTATCATCCCACCACCATTTTTCCATTGTTTTAAAATGCAGGGAAATTTTGCAAGTTAGCATTATAATTAGTAGCTGGAGGGTACGTTTTTTTTTTTGTGTGTGGTCGATGTGGATGGGTGGGTCAGGCCCTCTGTCAGTTCGCTGGTTAGTTTTTATTACAACCAGAGAGGAGAAGTGGGCATGTGTTTGGCAGGTGAAAAGGGCGGATTCTGTTTCAGAGAATTAACGATGATCCCCATGGTCATCCCGTTCCTTTAATAATCCTTTACTTCATCAGCTGGAAATCCACCATGCTTCTGTATACTCCTCCTTGCGTGGGATCAGGTAACTGGCTTGTTCCAAGAAGTATGCCACAGAGCTTTTCAATTAATCACTACGGTGAAAATTATTTGCAGGTGTTCAGCGTTTCACCATAATTGTGATAACGTTTGCTTGGGCCTCCTGAAACCCAAGAAGGCTGCGACTGACATAACTATACTGAGGAGTAGCTGACTTGGTGTTGCCTATTTTTGTTAGTGGAAACAGACAAGAAGCCATTCTTCTAAGTATCATCCCACCACCATTTTTCCATTGTTTTAAAATGCAGGATAATTTTGCAAGTTAGCATTATAATTAGTAGCTGGAGGCTACGGTGTTTTGTTTTTTCTTTTCCTGTTGGGTCGGTGTGGATGTGTTGGTCAGGCCCTCTGTCAGTTCGCTGGTTTGGTTTTATTATCCCCAGAGAGGAGAAGTGGGTATTAGTATGGCAGGTGAAAACTGCGGATCTGTTTCAGAGAATTAAACAGGATCCGCATGGTAATCCCGTATCTTTAAGAATCCTTTGCTTCATGAGCTGGGAATCCACCATGGTTCTATATACTTGTCTATGCGTGGGCACAGGAAACTGGCTTGTTCCAAGAAGTATGCCTCAGAGCTTTTCAATTAACCAGTATGTTGAAAATCCTTTGCAGGTTTTCAGCGTTTCACCATAATTGTGATAACGTGTGTATGTGTCTCCTGAAACCCAATGTGACTGCCAAGGACATAAGTATGCTGAGGTGTAGCTGACTTCGTGTTGCCTATTTTTGTTAGTGGAGACTGACAAGAAGCCATTCTTCTAAGTATCATCCCACCATCATTTTTCCATTGTTTAAAAATGCAGGGAAATTTGGCGAGTTAGCATTATAATTAGTAGCTGGAGGGTACTTTTTTTTTTTGTGGGGTCGGTGTGGATGGGTTGGTCAGGCCATCTGTCAATTCACTGGTTTGTTTTTATTATCCCCAAAGAGGAGAAGTGGGCATGTGTTTGGCAGGTGAAATGTGCGGATTCTGTTTCAGAGAATTAAACAGGATCCGCATGGTCATCTCATTCCTTTAAGTATCCTTTGCTTCATCAGCTGGGATTCCACCATGTTTCCATATACTCCTCTATGCATGGGCACAGGTACCTGGCTTGTTCCAAGAAGTATGCTGGAGAGTTTTCAAATTAACCAGTACGTGGAAAATTATTTGCAGGTTTTCAGCGTTTCACCATAATTTTGGTAACGTTTGTATGTGCCTCCTGAAATCCAAGAAGGCTGCGACGGACATAACTATGCTGAGGAGTAGCTGACTTGGTGTTGCCTATTTTTGTTAGTGGAAACAGACAAGAAGCCATTCTTCTAAGTATCATCCCACAACCATTTTTACATTGTTTTAAAATGCAGGGAAATTTTGCAAGTTAGCATTATAATAAGTAGCTGGAGGGTACGATTTTTTTTTTTTGTGTGGTCGATGTGGATGGGGGGGTCAGGCCCGCTGTCAGTTCGCTGGTTAGTTTTAATTATAACCAGAGAGGAGAAGTGGGCATGTGTTTGGCAGGAGAAAAGGGCGGATTCTGTTTCAGAGAATTAACGATGATCCCCATGGTCATCCCGTTCCTTTAATAATCCTTTACCTCATCAGATGGAAATCCACCATGGTTCTATATACTCCTCTTTGCGTGGGAACAGGTAACTGGCTTGTTCCAAGAAGTATGCCTCAGAGCTTTACAATTAACCAGTATGTTGAAAATCCTTTGCAGGTGTTCAGCGTTTCACCATAATTGTGATAACGTGTGTATGTGCCTACTGAATCCCAATATGGCTGCCAAGGACATAAGTATGCTGAGGCATCGCTGACTTCGTGTTGCCTATTTTTGTTAGTGGAGACTGACAAGAAGCCATTCTTCTAAGTATCATCCCACCACCATTTTTCCATTGTTTAAAAATGCAGGGAAATTTTGCAAGTTAGCATTATAATTAGTAGCTGGAGGGTACTTTTTTTTTTTTTTGTGGGGTCAGTGTGGATGGGTTGGTCAGGCCATCTGTCAATTCACTGGTTTGTTTTTATTATACCCAGAGAGGAGAAGTGGGCATGTGTTTGGCAGGTGAAAAGGGCGGATTCTGTTTCAGAGAATTAAACAGGATCCGCATGGTCATCTCATTCCTTTAAGAATCCTTTGCTTCATCAGCTGGGATTCCACCATGTTTCTATATACTCCTCTATGCGTGGGCACAGGTACCTGGCTTGTTCCAAGAAGTATGCTGGAGAGTTTTCAAATTAACCAGTACGTTGAAAATTATTTGCAGGTTTTCAGCGTTTCACCATAATTTTGATAACGTTTGTATGTGCCTCCTGAAACCCAAGAAGGCTGCGACGGACATAACTATGCTGAGGAGTAGCTGACTTGGTGTTGCCTATTTTTGTTAGTGGAGACAGACAAGAAGCCATTCTTCTAAGTATCATCCCACCACCATTTTTCCATTGTTTTAAAATGCAGGGAAATTTTGCAAGTTAGCATTATAATTAGTAGCTGGAGGGCACAGTTTTTTTTTTGTGTGTGGTCGATGTGGATGGGGGGGGTCAGGCCCTCTGTCAGTTCGCTGGTTAGTTTTTATTATCCCCAGAGAGGAGAAGTGGGCATGTGTTTGGCAGGTGAAAAGGGCAGATTCTGTTTCAGAGAATTAACGATGATCCCCATGGTCATCCCGTTCCTTTAATAATCCTTAACTTCATCAGCTGGAAATCGACCATGGTTCTATATACTCCTCTTTGCGTGGGAACAGGTAACTGGCTTGTTCCAAGAAGTATGCCGCAGAGCTTTTCAATTAACCACTACGTTGAAAATTATTTGCAGGTGTTCAGCGTTTCACCATAATTGTGATAACGTTTGTTTGTGCCTCCTGAAACCCAGATGGCTGCCACGAACATAACTATGCTGAGGCGTAGCTGACTTGGTTTTGCCTATTTTTGTTAGTGGAGACTGACAAGAATCCATTCTTCTAAGTATCATCTCACCATCATTTTTCCATTGTTTAAAAATACAGGAAAATTTTGCAAGTTAGCATTATAATTAGTAGCTGGAGGCTACGGTGTTTTTTTTTTTTTTTCCCGTGGGGTCGGTGTGGATGTGTTGGTCAGGCCCTCTGTCAGTTCGCTGGTTTGTTTTTATTATCCCCAGAGAGGAGAAGTGGGTATTAGTATGGCAGGTGAAAACTGCGGATCTGTTTCAGAGAATTAAACAGGATGCGCATGGTAATCCCGTTCCTTTAAGAATCCTTTGCTTCATGAGCTGGGAATCCACCATGGTTCTATATACTTCTCTATGCGTGGGCACAGGAAACTGGCTTGTTCCAAGAAGTATGCCTCAGAGCTTTACAATTAACCAGTATGTTGAAAATACTTTGCAGGTGTTCAGCGTTTCACCATAATTGTGATAACGTGTGTATGTGCCTACTGAATCCCAATATGGCTGCCAAGGACATAAGTATGCTGAGGCATCGCTGACTTCGTGTTGCCTATTTTTGTTAGTGGAGACTGACAAGAAGCCATTCTTCTAAGTATCATCCCACCACCATTTTTCCATTGTTTAAAAATGCAGGGAAATTTTGCAAGTTAGCATTATAATTAGTAGCTGGAGGGTACTTTTTTTTTTTTTTTTTGTGGGGTCAGTGTGGATGGGTTGGTCAGGCCATCTGTCAATTCACTGGTTTGTTTTTATTATCCCCAGAGAGGAGAAGTGGGCATGTGTTTGGCAGGTGAAAAGGGCGGATTCTGTTTCAGAGAATTAAACAGGATCCGCATGGTCATCTCATTCCTTTAAGAATCCTTTGCTTCATCAGCTGGGATTCCACCATGTTTCTATATACTCCTCTATGCGTGGGCACAGGTACCTGGCTTGTTCCAAGAAGTATGCTGGAGAGTTTTCAAATTAACCAGTACGTTGAAAATTATTTGCAGGTTTTCAGCGTTTCACCATAATTTTGATAACGTTTGTATGTGCCTCCTGAAACCCAAGAAGGCTGCGACGGACATAACTATGCTGAGGAGTAGCTGACTTGGTGTTGCCTATTTTTGTTAGTGGAGACAGACAAGAAGCCATTCTTCTAAGTATCATCCCACCACCATTTTTCCATTGTTTTAAAATGCAGGGAAATTTTGCAAGTTAGCATTATAATTAGTAGCTGGAGGGCACAGTTTTTTTTTTGTGTGTGGTCGATGTGGATGGGGGGGGTCAGGCCCTCTGTCAGTTCGCTGGTTAGTTTTTATTATCCCCAGAGAGGAGAAGTGGGCATGTGTTTGGCAGGTGAAAAGGGCAGATTCTGTTTCAGAGAATTAACGATGATCCCCATGGTCATCCCGTTCCTTTAATAATCCTTAACTTCATCAGCTGGAAATCGACCATGGTTCTATATACTCCTCTTTGCGTGGGAACAGGTAACTGGCTTGTTCCAAGAAGTATGCCGCAGAGCTTTTCAATTAACCACTACGTTGAAAATTATTTGCAGGTGTTCAGCGTTTCACCATAATTGTGATAACGTTTGTTTGTGCCTCCTGAAACCCAAGAAGGCTGCGACGGACATAACTATGCTGCGGAGTAGCTGACTTGGTGTTGCCTGTTTTTGTTAGTGGAGACTGACAAGAATCCATTCTTCTAAGTATCATCCCACCACCATTTTTCCATTGTTTTAAAATGCAGGGAAATTTTGCAAGTTAGTATTATAATTAGTAGCTGGAGGATACTTTTTTTTTTTGTGGGGTCGGTGTGGGTGGGGTTGCAAGGCCCTCTAGATGTTCGCTGGTTTGTTTTTATTATCCCGAGAGAGGAGAAGTGGGCATATTGTTGGCAGGTGAAAAGTGCGGATTCTGTTTCAAAGAATTAAACAGGATCCGCATGGTCATCCGCTTCCTTTAAGAATCCTTTGCTTCATCAGCTGGAAACCACCATGTTTCTATATACTCCCGTATGGGTGGGCACAGCTTACTGGCTTGTTCCAAGAAGTATGCCACAGAGCTTTTCAAATAAAAAGTACATTGAAAATTATTTGCAGGTGTTCAGCGTTTCATCATAATTGCGACAACGTTTGTATGTGCCTTGAAACCCAAGTTGGCTGCCACAGACATAACTATGCTGAGGCGTAGCTGACTTGGTTTTGCCGATTTTTGTTAGTGGAGACTGACAAGAAGCCATTCTTCTAAGTATCATGCCGCCATCATTTTTCCGTTGGTTAAAAATGAAGGGAAATTTAGGAAGTTACCATTATAATTAGTAGCTGGAGGGTACGGTTTTTTTTGTGTGTGTGGTCGATGTGGATGGGGGGGTCATGCCCTGTGTCAGTTAGCTGGTTAGTTTTTATTATCCCGAGAGAGGAGAAGTGGGCATGTGTTTGGCAGGTGAAAAGGGCGTATTCTGTTTCAGAGAATTAACGATGATCCCCATGCCTATCCCGTTCCTTTAATAATCCTTTACTTCATCAGCTGGAAATCCACCATGGTTCTATATACTCCTCTTTGCGTGGGAACAGGTAACTGGCTTGTTCCAAGAAGTATGCCGCAGAGCTTTTCAATTAACAAGTACGTTGAAAATTATTTGCAGGTGTTCAGCGTTTCACCATAATTGTGATAACGTTTGTTTGTGCCTCCTGAAACCCAAGGTGGCTGCCACGAACTTAAGGATGCTGAGGCGTAGCTGACTTGGTTTTGCCTATTTTTGTTAGTGGAGACTGACAAGAAGCCATTCTTCTAAGTATCATCCCACCATCATTTTTCCATTGTTTAAAAATGCAGGGAAATTTGGCGAGTTAGCATTATAATTAGTAGCTGGAGGGTACTTTTTTTTTTTGTGGGGTCGGTGTGGATGGGTTGGTCAGGCCATCTGTCAATTCACTGGTTTGTTTTTATTATCCCCAAAGAGGAGAAGTGGGCATGTGTTTGGCAGGTGAAATGTGCGGATTCTGTTTCAGAGAATTAAACAGGATCCGCATGGTCATCTCATTCCTTTAAGTATCCTTTGCTTCATCAGCTGGGATTCCACCATGTTTCCATATACTCCTCTATGCATGGGCACAGGTACCTGGCTTGTTCCAAGAAGTATGCTGGAGAGTTTTCAAATTAACCAGTACGTGGAAAATTATTTGCAGGTTTTCAGCGTTTCACCATAATTTTGGTAACGTTTGTATGTGCCTCCTGAAATCCAAGAAGGCTGCGACGGACATAACTATGCTGAGGAGTAGCTGACTTGGTGTTGCCTATTTTTGTTAGTGGAAACAGACAAGAAGCCATTCTTCTAAGTATCATCCCACAACCATTTTTACATTGTTTTAAAATGCAGGGAAATTTTGCAAGTTAGCATTATAATAAGTAGCTGGAGGGTACGATTTTTTTTTTTTGTGTGGTCGATGTGGATGGGGGGGTCAGGCCCGCTGTCAGTTCGCTGGTTAGTTTTAATTATAACCAGAGAGGAGAAGTGGGCATGTGTTTGGCAGGAGAAAAGGGCGGATTCTGTTTCAGAGAATTAACGATGATCCCCATGGTCATCCCGTTCCTTTAATAATCCTTTACCTCATCAGCTGGAAATCCACCATGGTTCTATATACTCCTCTTTGCGTGGGAACAGGTAACTGGCTTGTTCCAAGAAGTATGCCCCAGAGCTTTTCAATTAAACACTACGTTGAAAATTATTTCCAGGTGTTCAGCGTTTCACCATAATTGTGATAACGTTTGTTTGGGCCTCCTGAAACCCAAGAAGGCAGCGACAGACATAACTATGCTGAGGAGTAGCTGACTTGGTGTTGCCTATTTTTGTTAGTGGAGACTAACAAGAATCCATTCTTCTAAGTATCCTCTCACCATCATTTTTCCATTGTTTAAAAATGCAGGAAAAATTTGCTAGTTAGCATTATAATTAGTAGCT
The DNA here is from genome assembly GCF_041146395.1 of Eulemur rufifrons. Lineage (NCBI taxonomy): Eukaryota > Metazoa > Chordata > Mammalia > Primates > Lemuridae > Eulemur > Eulemur rufifrons. The sequence goes on along the minus strand of NW_027182815.1, from coordinate 3,064,036 downwards.
GGAGGCTACGGTGTTTTTGTTTTTTTTTCCTGTGGGGTCGGTGTGGATGTGTTGGTCAGGCCCTCTGTCAGTTCGCTGGCTTGTTTTTATTATCCCCAGAGAGGAGAAGTGGGTATTAGTATGGCAGGTGAAAACTGCGGATCTGTTTCAGAGAATTAAACAGGATCCGCATGGTAATCCCGTTCCTTTAAGAATCCTTTGCTTCATGAGCTGGGAATCCACCATGTTTCTATATACTTATCTATGCGTGGGCACAGGAAACTGGCTTGTTCCAAGAAGTATGCCTCAGAGCTTTTCAATTAACCAGTATGTTGAAAATCCTTTGCAGGTTTTCAGCGTTTCACCATAATTGTGATAACGTGTGTATGTGCCTACTGAAACCAAATATGGCTGCTACGGACATAACTATGCTGAGGCATAGCTTACTTGGTGTTGCCTATTTTTGTCAGTGGAGACTGACAAGAAGCCATTCTTCTAAGTATCATCCCACCATCATTTCTCAATTGTTTAAAAGTGCAGGGAAATTTTGCAAATTGGCATTATAATTAGTAGCTGGAGGGTACTTTTTTTTGTGTGTGGTCGGTCAGGATGGGTGTTCAGGCCCTCTGTCAGATCGCTGGTTTGTTTTTATTATCCCAAGAGAAGAGTAGTGGGCATGTGTTTGGCAGGTGAAAAGTGCGGATTCTGTTTCAGAGAATTAAACAGGATCCGCATGGTCATCTCATTCCTTTAAGAATCCTTTGCTTCATCAGCTGGGATTCCACCATGTTTCTATATACTCCTCTATGCGTGGGCACAGGTACCTGGCTTGTTCCAAGAAGTATGCTGGAGAGTTTTCAAATTAACCAGTACGTTGAAAATTATTTGCAGCTGTTCAGCGTTTCACCATAATTGTGATAACGTTTGTATGTGCCTCCTGAAACCCAAGAAGGCTGCGACGGACATAACTATGCTGAGGAGTAGCTGACTTGGTGTTGCCTATTTTTGTTAGTGGAGACAGACAAGAAGCCATTCTTCTAAGTATCATCCCACCACCATTTTTGCATTTTTTAGAGTGCCGGGAAATTTTGCAAGTTAGCATTATAATAAGTAGCTGGAGGGTATGGTTTTTTTTTTTGTGTGGTCGATGTGAATGGGGGGGCCAGGCCCTCTGTCAGTTCGCTGGTTAGTTTTTATTATCCCCAGAGAGGAGATGTGGGCATGTGTTTGGCAGGTGAAAAGGGCGGATTCTGTTTCAGAGAATTAATGATGATCCCCATGGTCATCCCATTCCTTTAATAATCCTTTACTTCATCAGCTGGAAATCCACCATGGTTCTATATACTCCTCTTTGCGTGGGAACAGGTAACTGGCTTGTTCCAAGAAGTATGCCGCAGAGCTTTTCAATTAACCACTACGTTGAAAATTATTTGCAGGTGTTCAGCGTTTCACCATAATTGTGATAACGTTTGTTTGTGCCTCCTGAAACCCAAGAAGGCTGCGACGGACATAACGATGCTGAGGCGTACCTGACTTGGTATTGCCTATTTTTGTTAGTGGAGACTGACAAGAATCCATTCTTCTAAGTATCATCTCACCATCATTTTTCCATTGTTTAAAAATGCAGGAAAATTTTGCAAGTTAGCATTATAATTAGTAGCTGGAGGCTACGGTGTTTTGTTTTTTTTCCTGTGGGGTCGGTGTGGATGTGTTGGTCAGGCCCTCTGTCAGTTCGCTGGTTTGTTTTTATTATCCCCAGAGAGGAGAAGTGGGTATTAGTATGGCAGGTGAAAACTGCGGATCTGTTTCAGAGAATTAAACAGGATCCGCATGGTAATCCCGTTCCTTTAAGAATCCTTTGCTTCATGAGCTTGGAATCCACCATGATTCTATATACTTCTCTATGCGTGGGCACAGGAAACTGGCTTGTTCCAAGAAGTATGCCTCAGAGCTTTTCAATTAACCAGTATGTTGAAAATCCTTTGCAGGTTTTCAGCGTTTCACCATAATTGTGATAACGTGTGTATGTGCCTACTGAAACAAAATATGGCTGCTACGGACATAACTATGCTGAGGCGTAGCTGACTTGGTGTTGCCTATTTTTGTCAGTGGAGACTGACAAGAAGCCATTCTTCTAAGTATCATCCCACCATCATATCTCCATTGTTTAAAAATGCAGGGAAATTTTGCAAATTGGCATTATAATTAGTAGCTGGACGGTACTTTTTTTTTTTGTGGGGTCGGTCAGGATGGGTGTTCAGGCCCTCTGTCAGATCGCTGGTTTGTTTTTATTATCCCCAGAGAAGAGTAATGGGCATGTGTTTGGCAGGTGAAAAGTGAGGATTCTGTTTCGGAGAATTAAATAGGATCCGCATGGTCATCTCATTCCTTTAAGAATCCTTTGCTTCATCAGATGGGATTCCACCATGTTTCTATATACTCCTCTATGCGTGGGCACAAGTACCTGGCTTGTTCCAAGAAGTATGCTGGAGAGTTTTCAAATTAACCAGTACGTTGAAAATTATTTGCAGGTTTTCAGCGTTTCACCATAATTTTGATAACGTTTGTATGTGCCTCCTGAAACCCAAGAAGGCTGCGACGGACATAACTATGCTGAGGAGTAGCTGACTTGGTGTTGCCTATTTTTGTTAGTGGAGACAGACAAGAAGCCATTGTTCTAAGAATCATCCCACCACCATTTTTCCATTGTTTTAAAATGCAGGGAAATTTTGCAAGTTAGCATTATAATTAGTAGCTGGAGGGAACGGTTTTTTTTTGTGTGTGGTCGATGTGGATGGGTGGGTCAGGCCCTCTGTCAGTTCACTGGTTAGTTTTTATTATCCCCAGAGAGGAGAAGTGGGCATGTGTTTGGGAGGTGAAAAGGGCGGATTCTGTTTCAGAGAATTAACGATGATCCCCATGGTCATCCCGTTCCTTTAATAATCCTTTACTTCTTCAGCTGGAAATCCACCATGGTTCTATATACTCCTCTTTTCGTGGTAACAGGTAACTGGCTTGTTCCAAGAAGTATGGCGCAGAGCTTTTCAATTAGCCAGTACGTTGAAAATTATTTGCATGTGTTCAGCGTTTCACCATAATTGTGATAACGTTTGTTTGTGCCTCCTGAAACCCAAGAAGGCTGCGACGGACATAACTATGCTGAGGAGTAGCTGACTTGGTGTTGCCTATTTTTTTTAGTGGAGACTGACAAGAAGCCATTCTTCTAAGTATCATCCCACCACCATTTTTCCATTGTTTTAAAATGCAGGGAAATTTTGCAAGTTAGCATTATAATTAGTAGCTGGAGGGTACGGTATTTTTGTGTGTGTGTGGTCGATGTTGGATGTGTTGATCAGGCCCTCTGTCAGTTCGCTGGTTAGTTTTTATTATCCCCAGAGAGGAGAAGTGGGCATGTGTTTGGCAGGTGAAAAGGGCGGATTCTGTTTCAGAGAATTAATGATGATCCCCATGGTCATCCCATTCCTTTAATAATCCTTTACTTCATCAGCTGGAAATCCACTATGGTTCTATATACTCCTCTTTGCGTGGGAACAGGTAACTGGCTTGTTCCAAGAAGTATGCCGCAGAGATTTTCAATTAAACACTATGTAGAAAATTATTTGCAGGTGTTCAGCGTTTCACCATAATTGTGATAACGTTTGTTTGTGCCTCCTGAAACCCAAGATAGCTGCCACGAACATAACTATGCTGAGGCGTAGCTGATTTGGTTTTGCCTATTTTTGTTAGTGGAGACTGACAAGAATCTATTCTTCTAAGTACCCTCTCACCATCATTTTTCCATTGTTTAAAAATGCAGGATAATTTTGCAAGTTAGCATTATAATTAGTAGCTGGAGGCTACGGTGTTTTGTTTTTTCTTTTCCTGTTGGGTCGATGTGGATGTGTTGGTCAGGCCCTCTGTCAGTTCACTGGTTTGTTTTTATTATCCCCAGAGAGGAGAAGTGGGTATTAGTATGGCAGGTGAAAACTGAGGATCTGTTTCAGAGAATTAAACAGGATACGCATGGTAATCCCGTTCCTTTAAGAATTCTTTGCTTCATGAGCTGGGAATCCACCATGGTTCTATATACTTCTCTATGCGTGGGCACAGGAAACTGGCTTGTTCCAAGAAGTATGCCTCAGAGCTTTTGAATTAACCAGTATGTTGAAAATCCTTTGCAGGTTTTCAGCGTTTCACCATAATTGTGATAACGTGTGTATGTGTCTCCTGAAACCCAATGTGACTGCCAAGGACATAAGTATGCTGAGGTGTAGCTGACTTCGTGTTGCCTATTTTTGTTAGTGGAGACTGACAAGAAGCCATTCTTCTAAGTATCATCCCACCATCAATTTTCCATTGTTTAAAAATGCAGGGAAATTTTGGGAGTTAGCATTATAATTAGTAGCTGGAGGGTACTTATTTTTTTTTTGTGGGGTCAGTGTGGATGGGTTGGTCAGGCCATCTGTCAATTCACTGGTTTGTTTTTATTATCCCCAGAGAGGAGAAGTGGGCATGTGTTTGGCAGGTGAAAAGTGCGGATTCTGTTTCAGAGAATTAAACAGGATCCGCATGGTCATCTCATTCCTTTAAGAATCCTTTGCTTCATCAGCTGGGATTCCACCATGTTTCCATATACTCCTCTATGCATGGGCACAGGTACCTGGCTTGTTCCAAGAAGTATGCTGGAGAGTTTTCAAATAACCAGTACGTTGAAAATTATTTGCAGGTTTTCAGCGTTTCACCATAATTTTGGTAACGTTTGTATGTGCCTCCTGAAACCCAAGAAGGCTGCGACGGACATAACTATGCTGAGGAGTAGCTGACTTGGTGTTGCCTATTTTTGTTAGTGGAAACAGACAAGAAGCCATTCTTCTAAGTATCATCCCACCACCATTTTTGCATTGTTTTAAAATGCAGGGAAATTTTGCAAGTTAGCATTATAATAAGTAGCTGGAGGGTACGGTTTTTTTTTTTTTGTGTGGTCGATGTGGATGGGGGGGGTCAGGCCCTCTGTCAGTTCGCTGGTTAGTTTTTATTATAACCAGAGAGGAGAAGTGGGCATGTGTTTGGCAGGAGAAAAGGGCGGATTCTGTTTCAGAGAATTAACGATGATCCCCATGGTCATCCCGTTTCTTTAATAATCCTTTACCTCATCAGCTGGAAATCCACCATGGTTCTATATACTCCTCTTTTCGTGGGAACAGGTAACTGGCTTGTTCCAAGAAGTATGCCGCAGAGCTTTTCAATTAACCACTACGTTGAAAATTATTTGCAGGTGTTCAGCGTTTCACCATAATTGTGATAACGTTTGTTTGGGCCTCCTGAAACCCAAGAAGGCTGCGACGGACATAACTATGCTGAGGAGTAGCTGACTTGGTGTTGCCTATTTTTGTTAGTGGAGACTGACAAGAATCCATTCTTCTAAGTATCATCTCACCATCATTTTTCCATTGTTTAAAAATGCAGGAAAATTTTGCAAGTTAGCATTATAATTAGTAGCTGGAGGCTAGGGTGTTTTTTTTTTTTTTCCTGTGGGGTCGGTGTGGATGTGTTGGTCAGGCCCTCTGTCAGTTCGCTGGTTTGTTTTTATTATCCCCAGAGAGGAGAAGTGGGTATTAGTATGGCAGGTGAAAAGTGCGGATCTGTTTCAGAGAATTAAACAGGATCCGCATGGTAATCCCGTTCCTTTAAGAATCCTTTGCTTCATGAGCTGGGAATCCACCATGGTTCTATATACTTCTCTATGCGTGGGCACAGGAAACTGGCTTGTTCCAAGAAGTATGCCTCAGAGCTTTTCAATTAACCAGTATGTTGAAAATCCTTTGCAGGTTTTCAGCGTTTCACCATAATTGTGATAACGTGTGTATGTGCCTACTGAAACCAAATATGGCTGCTACGGACATAACTATGCTGAGGCGTAGCTGACTTGGTGTTGCCTATTTTTGTCAGTGGAGACTGACAAGAAGCCATTCTTCTAAGTATCATCCCACCATCATTTCTCCATTGTTTAAAAATGCAGGGATATTTTGCAAATTGGCATTATAATTAGTAGCTGGACGGTACTTTTTTTTTGTGGGGTCGGTCAGGATGGGTGTTCAGGCCCTCTGTCAGATCGCTGGTTTGTTTTTATTATCCCCAGAGAAGAGTAATGGGCATGTGTTTGGCAGGGGAAAAGTGAGGATTCTGTTTCGGAGAATGAAACAGGATCCGCATGGTCATCTCATTCCTTTAAGAATCCTTTGCTTCATCAGCTGGGATTCCACCATGTTTCTATATACTCCTCTATGCGTGGGCACAGGTACCTGGCTTGTTCCAAGAAGTATGCTGGAGAGTTTTCAAATTAACCAGTACGTTGAAAATTATTTGCAGGTTTTCAGCGTTTCACCATAATTTTGATAACGTTTGTATGTGCCTCCTGAAACCCAAGAAGGCTGCGACAGACATAACTATGCTGAGGAGTAGCTGACTTGGTGTTGCCTATTTTTCTTAGTGGAGACAGATAAGAAGCCATTCTTCTAAGTATCATCCCACCACCATTTTTCCATTGTTTTAAAATGCAGGGAAATTTTGCAAGTTAGCATTATAATTAGTAGCTGGAGGGTACGGTTTTTTTGTGTGTGTGTGGTCGATGTGGATGTGTTGATCAGGCCCTCTGTCAGTTCGCTGGTTAGTTTTTATTATCCCCAGAGAGGAGAAGTGGGCATGTGTTTGGCAGGTGAAAAGGGCGGATTCTGTTTCAGAGAATTAATGATGATCCCCATGGTCATCCCATTCCTTTAATAATCCTTTACTTCATCAGCTGGAAATCCACCATGGTTCTATATACTCCTCTTTGCGTGGGAACAGGTAACTGGCTTGTTCCAAGAAGTATGCCGCAGAGCTTTTAAATTAAACACTAGGTAGAAAATTATTTGCAGGTGTTCGGCGTTTCACCATAATTGTGATAACGTTTGTTGTGCCTCCTGAAACCCAAGAAGGCTGTGACGGACATAACGATGCTGAGGCGTAGCTGACTTGGTATTGCCTATTTTTGTTAGTGGAGACTGACAAGAATCCATTCTTCTAAGTATCATCTCACCATCATTTTTCCATTGTTTAAAAATGCAGGAAAATTTTGCAAGTTAGCATTATAATTAGTAGCTGGAGGCTACGGTGTTTTTTTTTTTTTCCTGTGGGGTGGGTGTGGATGTGTTGGTCAGGCCCTCTGTCAGTTCGCTGGTTTGTTTTTATTATCCCCAGAGAGGAGAAGTGGGTATTAGTATGGCAGGTGAAAACTGCGGATCTGTTTCAGAAAATTAAACAGGATCCGCATGGTAATCCCGTTCCTTTAAGAATCCTTTGCTTCATGAGCTGGGAATCCACCATGATTCTATATACTTCTCTATGCGTGGGCACAGGAAACTGGCTTGTTCCAAGAAGTATGCCTCAGAGCTTTTCAATTAACCAGTATGTTGAAAATCCTTTGCAGGTTTTCAGCGTTTCACCATAATTGTGATAACGTGTGTGTGTGCCTACTGAAACAAAATATGGCTGCTACGGACATAACTATGCTGAGGCGTAGCGACTTGGTGTTGCCTATTTTTGTCAGTGGAGACTGACAAGAAGCCATTCTTCTAAGTATCATCCCACCATCATTTCTCCATTGTTTAAAAATGCAGGGAAATTTTGCAAATTGGCATTATAATTAGTAGCTGGACGGTACTTTTTTTTTTGTGGGGTCGGTCAGGATGGGTGTTCAGGCCCTCTGTCAGATCGCTGGTTTGTTTTTATTATCCCCAGAGAAGAGTAATGGGCATGTGTTTGGCAGGTGAAAAGTGAGGATTCTGTTTCGGAGAATTAAATAGGATCCGCATGGTCATCTCATTCCTTTAAGAATCCTTTGCTTCATCAGCTGGGATTCCACCATGTTTCTATATACTCCTCTATGCGTGGGCACAGGTACCTGGCTTGTTCCAAGAAGTATGCTGGAGAGTTTTCAAATTAACCAGTACGTTGAAAATTATTTGCAGGTTTTCAGCGTTTCACCATAATTTTGATAACGTTTGTATGTGCCTCCTGAAACCCAAGAAGGCTGCGACGGACATAACTATGCTGAGGAGTAGCTGACTTGGTGTTGCCTATTTTTGTTAGTGGAGACAGACAAGAAGCCATTCTTCTAAGTATCATCCCACCACCATTTTTCCATTGTTTTAAAATGCAGGGAAATTTTGCAAGTTAGCATTATAATTAGTAGCTGGAGGGTACGGTATTTTTGTGTGTGTGTGGTCGATGTGGATGTGTTGATCAGGCCCTCTGTCAGTTTGCTGGTTAGTTTTTATTATCCCCAGAGAGGAGACGTGGGCATGTGTTTGGCAGGTGAAAAGGGCGGATTCTGTTTCAGAGAATTAATGATGATCCCCATGGTCATCCCATTCCTTTAATAATCCTTTACTTCATCAGCTGGAAATGCACTATGGTTCTATATACTCCTCTTTGCGTGGGAACAGGTAACTGGCTTGTTCCAAGAAGTATGCCGCAGAGATTTTCAATTAACCACTATGTAGAAAATTATTTGCAGGTGTTCAGCGTTTCACCATAATTGTGATAACGTTTGTTTGTGCCTCCTGAAACCCAAGATGGCTGCCACGAACATAACGATGCTGAGGCGTAGCTGACTTGGTTTTGCCTATTTTTGTTAGTGGAGACTGACAAGAATCCATTCTTCTAAGTATCCTCTCACCATCATTTTTCCATTGTTTAAAAATGCAGGATAATTTTGCAAGTTAGCATTATAATTAGTAGCTGGAGGCTACGGTGTTTTGTTTTTTCTTTTCCTGTTGGGTCGGTGTGGATGTGTTGGTCAGGCCCTCTGTCAGTTCGCTGGTTTGTTTTTATTATTCCCAGAGAGGAGAAGTGGGTATTAGTATGGCAGGTGAAAACTGCGGATCTGTTTCAGAGAATTAAACAGGATCCGCATGGTAATCCCGTTCCTTTAAGAATTCTTTGCTTCATGAGCTGGGAATCCACCATGGTTCTATATACTTCTCTATGCGTGGGCACAGGAAACTGGCTTGTTCCAAGAAGTATGCCTCAGAGCTTTTGAATTAACCAGTATGTTGAAAATCCTTTGCAGGTTTTCAGCGTTTCACCATAATTGTGATAACGTGTGTATGTGTCTCCTGAAACCCAATGTGACTGCCAAGGACATAAGTATGCTGAGGTGTAGCTGACTTCGTGTTGCCTATTTTTGTTAGTGGAGACTGACAAGAAGCCATTCTTCTAAGTATCATACCACCATCATTTTTCCATTGTTTAAAAATGCAGGGAAATTTTGCGAGTTAGCATTATAATTAGTAGCTGGAGGGTACTTTTTTTTTTTTTGTGGGGTCAGTGTGGATGGGTTGGTCAGGCCATCTGTCAATTCACTGGTTTGTTTTTATTATCCCCAGAGAGGAGAAGTGGGCATGTGTTTGGCAGGTGAAAAGTGCGGATTCTGTTTCAGAGAATTAAACAGGATCCGCATGGTCATCTCATTCCTTTAAGAATCCTTTGCTTCATCAGCTGGGATTCCACCATGTTTCCATATACTCCTCTATGCATGGGCACAGGTACCTGGCTTGTTCCAAGAAGTATGCTGGAGAGTTTTCAAATTAACCAGTACGTTGAAAATTATTTGCAGGTTGTCAGCGTTTCACCATAATTTTGGTAACGTTTGTATGTGCCTCCTGAAACCCAAGAAGGCTGCGACGGACATAACTATGCTGAGGAGTAGCTGACTTGGTGTTGCCTATTTTTGTTAGTGGAAACAGACAAGAAGCCATTCTTCTAAGTATCATCCCACCACCATTTTTGCATTGTTTTAAAATGCAGGGAAATTTTGCAAGTTAGCATTATAATAAGTAGCTGGAGGGTACGGTTTTTTTTTTTGTGTCGTCGATGTGGATGGGGGGGTCAGGCCCTCTGTCAATTCGCTGGTTAGTTTTTATTATAACCAGAGAGGAGAAGTGGGCATGTGTTTGGCAGGAGAAAAGGGCGGATTCTGTTTCAGAGAATTAACGATGATCCCCATGGTCATCCCGTTCCTTTAATAATCCTTTACCTCATCAGCTGGAAATCCACCATGGTTCTATATACTCCTCTTTGCGTGGGAACAGGTAACTGGCTTGTTCCAAGAAGTATGCCGCAGAGCTTTTCAATTAACCACTACGTTGAAAATTATTTGCAGGTGTTCAGGGTTTCATCATAATTGTGATAACGTTTGTTTGTGCCTCCTGAAACCCAAGAAGGCTGCGACGGACATAACTATGCTGGGGAGTAGCTGACTTGGTGTTGCCTATTTTTGTTGGTGGAGACTGACAAGAAGCCATTCTTCTAAGTATCATCCCACCACCATTTTTTCATTGTTTTAAAATGCAGGGAAATTTTGCAAGTTAGCATTATAATTAGTAGCTGGAGGGTACGGTTTTTTTGTGTGTGTGTGGTCGATGTGGATGTGTTGATCAGGCCCTCTCTCAGTTCGCTGGTTAGTTTTTATTATCCCCAGAGAGGAGAAGTGGGCATGTGTTTGGCAGGTGAAAAGGGCGGATTCTGTTTCAGAGAATTAACGATGATCCCCATGGTCATCCCGTTCCTTTAATAATCCTTAACTTCATCAGCTGGAAATCCACCATGGTTCTATATACTCCTCTTTGCGTGGGAACAGGAAAGTGGCTTGTTCCAAGAAGTATGCCGCAGAGCTTTTCAATTAACCACTACAATGAAAATTATTTGCAGGTGTTCAGCGTTTCACCATAATTGTGATAACGTTTGTTTGTGCCTCCTGAAACCCAAGAAGGCTGCGACGGACATAACTATGCTGAGGAGTAGCTGACTTGGTGTTGCCTATTTTTGTTAGTGGAGACTGACAAGAAGCCATTCTTCTAAGTATCATCCCACCACCATTTTTCCATTCTTTTAAAATGCAGGGAAATTTTGCAAGTTAGCATTATAATTAGTAGCTGGAGGGTACAGTTTTTTTTTTTTTTGTGTGTGTGTGGTCGATGTGGATGGGGGGGTCAGGCCCTCTGTCAGTTCGCTGGTTAGTTTTTATTATCCCCAGAGAGGAGAAGTGGGCATGTGGTTGGCAGGTGAAAAGGGCGGATTCTGTTTCAGACAATTAACGATGATCCCCATGGTCATCCCGTTCCTTTAATAATCCTTTACTTCATCAGCTGGAAATCCACCATGGTTCTGTATACTCCTCTTTGCGTGGGAACAGGTAACTGGCTTGTTCCAAGAAGTATGCCGCAGAGCTTTTCAATTAACCACTACGTTGAAAATTATTTGCAGGTGTTCAGAGTTTCACCATAATTGTGATAACGTTTGTTTGTGCCTCCTGAAACCCAAGAAGCCTGCGACGGACATAACTATACTGAGGAGTATCTGACTTGGTGTTGCCTATTTTTGTTAGTGGAGAGAGACAAGAAGCAATTCTTCTAAGTATTATCCCACCACCATTTTTCCATTGTTTTAAAATGCAGGGAAATTTTGCAAGTTAGCATTATAATTAGTAGCTGGAGGGTACGGTTTTTTTTTTGTGTGTGGTCGATGTGGATGGGGGTTCAGGCCCTCTGTCAGTTCGCTGGTTAGTTTTTATTATCCTCAGAGAGGAGAAGTGGGCAGGTGTTTGGCAGGTGAAAAGGGCGGATTCTGTTTCAGAGAATTAACGATGATCCCCATGGTCATGCCGTTCCTTTTATAATCCTTTACTTCATCAGCTGGAAATCCACCATGGTTCTATATACTCCTCTTTGCGTGGGAACAGGTAACTGGCTTGTTCCAAGAAGTATGCCGCAGAGCTTTTCAATTAACCAGTACTTTGAAAATTATTTGCAGGTGTTCAGTGTTTCACCATAATTGTGATAACGTTTGTTTGTGCCTCCTGAAACCCAAGATGGCTGCCACGAACATAACTATGCTGAGGCGTAGCTGACTTGGTTTTGCCTATTTTTATTAGTGGAGACTGACAAGAATCCATTCTTCTAAGTATCATCTCACCATCATTTTTCCATTGTTTAAAAATGCAGGATAATTTTGCAAGTTAGCATTATAAGTAGTAGCTGGAGGCTACGGTGTTTTTTTCTTTTTTTCCTGTGGGGTCGGTGTGGATGTGTTGGTCAGGCCCTCTGTCAGTTCGCTGGTTTGTTTTTATTATCCCCAGAGAGGAGAAGTGGGTATTAGTATGGCAGGTGAAAACTGCGGATCTGTTTCACAGAAGTAAACAGGATCCGCATGGTAATCCCGTTCCTTTAAGAATCCTTTGCTTCATGAGCTGTCAATCCACCATGGTTCTATATACTTCTCTATGCGTGGGCACAGGAAACTGGCTTGTTCCAAGAAGTATGCCTCAGAGTTTTTCAATTAACCAGTATGTTGAAAATCCTTTGCAGGTTTTCAGCGTTTCACCATAATTGTGATAACGTGTGTATGTGCCTACTGAAATCAAATATGGCTGCTACGGACATAACTATGCTGAGGCGTAGCTGACTTGGTGTTGCCTATTTTTGTCAGTGGAGACTGACAAGAAGCCATTCTTCTAAGTATCATTCCACCATCATTTCTCCATTGTTTAAAAATGCAGGGAAATTTTGCAAATTGGCATTATAATTAGTAGCTGGAGGGTACTTTTTTTTTTGTGGGGTCGGTCAGGATGGGTGTTCAGGCCCTCTGTCAGATCGCTGGTTTGTTTTTATTATCCCCAGAGAAGAGTAATGGGCATGTGTTTGGCAGGTGAAAAGTGCGGATTCTGTTTCAGAGAATTAAACAGGATCCGCATGGTCATCTCATTCCTTTAAGAATCCTTTGCTTCATCAGCTGGGATTCCACCATGTTTCTATATACTCCTCTATGCGTGGGCACAGGTACCTGGCTTGTTCCAAGAAGTATGCTGGAGAGTTTTCAAATTAACCAGTACGTTGAAAATTATTTGCAGGTTTTCAGCGTTTTACCATAATTTTGATAACGTTTGTATGTGCCTCCTGAAACCCAAGAAGGCTGCGAATGACATAACTATGCTGAGGAATAGCTGACTTGGTGTTGCCTATTTTTGTTAGTGGAGACAGACAAGAAGCCATTCTTCTAAGTATCATCCCACCACCATTTTTCCATTGTTTTAAAATGCAGGGAAATTTTGCAAGTTAGCATTATAATTAGTAGCTGGAGGCTACGGTGTTTTGTTTTTTTTTTTCCTCTGGGGTCGGTGTGGATGTGTTGATGAGACCCTCTGTCAGTTCAATGGTTAGTTTTTATTATCCCCAGAGAGGAGAAGTGGGCATGTGTTTGGCAGGTGAAAAGGGCGGATTCTGTTTCAGAGAATTAACGATGATCCCCATCATCATCCCGTTCCTTTAATAATCCTTTACTTCTTCAGCTGGAAATCCACCATGGTTCTATATACTCCTCTTTGCGTGGGAACAGGTAATTGGCTTGTTCCAAGAAGTATGCCGCAGAGCTTTTCAATTAACCACTACTTTGAAAATTATTTGCAGGTGTTCAGCGTTTCACCATAATTGTGATAACGTTTGTTTGTGCCTCCTGAAACCCAAGAAGGCTGCGACGGACATAACTATGCTGAGGAGTAGCTGACTTGGTGTTGCCTATTTTTTTAGTGGAGACTGACAAGAAGCCATTCTTCTAAGTATCATCCCACCACCATTTTTCCATTGTTTTAAAAGGCAGGGAAATTTTGCAAGTTAGCATTATAATTAGTAGCGGGAGGGTACGGTTTTTTTTTTTTTTTTGGTGTGGTCGATGTGGATGGGGGTTCAGGCCCTCTGTCAGTTGGCTGGTTATTTTTTATTAACCCCAGAGAGGAGAAGTGGGCATGTGTTTGGCAGGTGAAAAGGGCGGATTCAGTTTCAGAGAATTAACGATGATCCCCATGGTCATCCCGTTCCTTTAATAATCGTTTACTTCATCAGCTGGAAATCCACCATGGTTCTATATACTCCTCTTTGCGTGGGAACAGGTAAGTGGCTTGTTCCAAGAAGTATGCCGCAGAGCTTTTCAATTAACCACTATGTTGAAAATTATTTGCAGGTGTTCAGCGTTTCACCATAATTGTGATAACGTTTGTTTGTGCCTCCTGAAACCCAAGAAGGCTGCGACGGACATAACGATGCTGAGGAGTAGCTGACGTGGTGTTGCCTATTTTTGTTAGTGGAGACTGACAAGAATCCATTCTTCTAAGTATCATCTCACCATCATTTTTCCATTGTTTAAAAATGCAGGAAAATTGTGCAAGTTAGCATTATAATTAGTAGCTGGAAGCTACGGTGATTTTTTTTTTTTTTCCTGTGTGGTCGATGTTGATGGGGGGGGTGTGGCCCTCGGTCAGTTCGCTGGTTTGTTTTTATTATCCCCAGAGAGGAGAAGTGGGTATTAGTATGGCAGGTGAAAACTGCGGATCTGTTTCAGAGAATTAAACAGGATCCGCATGGTAATCCCGTTCCTTTAAGAATCCTTTGCTTCATCAGCTGGGAATCCACCATGGTTCTATATACATCTCTATGCGTGGGCACAGGAAACTGGCTTGTTCCAAGAAGTATGCCTCAGAGCTTTTCAATTAACCAGTATGTTGAAAATCCTTTGCAGGTTTTCAGCGTTTCACCATAATTGTGATAACGTGTATATGTGCCTACTGAAACCAAATATGGCTGCTACGGACATAACTATGCTGAGGCGTAGCTGACTTGGTGTTGCCTATTTTTGTCAGTGGAGACTGACAAGAAGCCATTCTTCTAAGTATCATCCCACCACCATTTTTCCATTGTTTTAAAATGCAGGAAAATTTTGCAAGTTAGCATTATAATTAGTAGCTGGAGGGAACGGTTTTTTCTTTTGTGTGGTCGATGTGGATGGCGGGGTCAGGCCCTCTGTCAGTTCGCCGGTTAGTTTTTATTTTCCTCAGAGAGGAGAAGTGGGCATGTGTTTGGCAGGTGAAAAGGGCGGATTCTGTTTCAGAGAATTAACGATGATTCCCATGGTCATCCCGTTCCTTTAATAATCCTTTACTTCATCAGCTGGAAATCCACCATGGTTCTATATACTCCTCTTTGCGTGGGAACAGGTAACTGGCTTGTTCCAAGAAGTATGCCGTAGAGCTTTTCAATTAACCACTACGTTGAAAATTATTTGCAGGTGTTCAGCGTTTCACCATAATTGTGATAACGTTTGTTTGTGCCTCCTGAAACCCAAGATGGCTGCCACGAACATAACTATGCTGAGGCGTAGCTGACTTGGTTTTGCCTATTTTTGTTAGTGGAGACAGACAAGAATGCATTCTTCTAAGTATCATCTCACCATCATTTTTCCATTGTTTAAAAATGCAGGAAAATTTTGCAAGTTAGCAGTATAATTAGTAGCTGGAGGCTACGGTGTTTTTTTTTTTTTTTTCCTGTGGGGTCGGTGTGGATGCGTTGGTCAGGCCCTCTGTCAGTTCGCTGGTTTGTTTTTATTATCCCCAGAGAGGAGAAGTGGGTATTAGTATGGCAGGTGAAAACAGCGGATCTGTTTCAGAGAATTAAACAGGATCCGCATGGTAATCCCGTTCCTTTAAAAATCCTTTGCTTCATGAGCTGGGAATCCACCATGGTTCTATATACTTCTCTATGCGTGGGCACAGGAAACTGGCTTGTTCCAAGAAGTATGCCTCAGAGCTTTTCAATTAACCAGTATGTTGAAAATCCTTTGCAGCTTTTCAGCGTTTCACCATAATTGTGATAACTTGTGTATGTGTCTCCTGAAACCAAATATGGCTGCTACGGACATAACTATGCTGAGGCGTAGCTGACTTGGTGTTGCCTATTTTTGTCAGTGGAGACTGACAAGAAGCCATTCTTCTAAGTATCATCCCACCATCATTTCTCCATTGTTTAAAAATGCAGGGAAATTTTGCAAATTGGCCTTATAATTAGTAGCTGGACGGTACTTTTTTTTTTTTTGTGGGGTCGGTCAGGATGGGTGTTCAGGCCCTCTGTCAGATCGCTGGTTTGTTTTTATTATCCCCAGAGAAGAGTAGTGGGCATGTGTTTGGCAGGTGAAAAGTGCGGATTCTGTTTCAGAGAATTAAACAGGATCCGCATGGTCATCTCATTCCTTTAAGAATCCTTTGCTTCATCAGCTGGGATTCCACCATGTTTCTATATACTCCTCTATGCGTGGGCACAGGTACCTGGCTTGTTCCAAGAAGTATGCTGGAGAGTTTTCAAATTAACCAGTACGTTGAAAATTATTTGCAGGTGTTCAGCGTTTCACCATAATTTTGATAACGTTTGTATGTGCCTCCTGAAACCCAAGAAGGCTGCGACGGACATAACTATGCTGAGGAGTAGCTGACTTGGTGTTGCCTATTTTTGTTAGTGGAGACAGACAAGAAGCCATTCTTCTAAGTATCATCCCACCACCATTTTTCCATTGCTTTAAAATGCAGGGAAATTTTGCAAGTTAGCATTATAATTAGTAGCTGGAGGCTACGGTGTTTTTTTTTTTTTTTTTCTCTGGGGTCGGTGTGGATGTGTTGGTCAGGCCCTCTGTCAGTTCGCTGGTTAGTTTTTATTATCCTCAGAGAGGAGAAGTGGGCATGTGTTTGGCAGGTGAAAAGGGCGGATTCTGTTTCAGAGAATTAACGTTGATCCCCATGGTCATCCCGTTCCTTTAATAATCCTTTACTTCTTCAGCTGGAAATCCACCATGGTTCTATATACTCCTCTTTGCGTGGGAACAGGTAACTGGCTTGTTCCAAGAAGTATGCCGCAGAGCTTTTCAATTAACCACTACGATGAAAATTATTTGCAGGTGCTCAGCGTTTCACCATAATTGTGATAACGTTTGTTTGTGCCTCCTGAAACCCAAGAAGGCTGCGACGGACATAACGATGCTGAGGAGTAGCTGACGTGGTGTTGCCTATTTTTGTTAGTGGAGACTGACAAGAATCCATTCTTTTAAGTATCATCTCACCATCATTTTTCCATTGTTTAAAAATGCAGGATAATTTTGCAAGTTAGCATTATAATTAGTAGCTGGAGGCTACGGTGTGTTTTTTTTTTTTTTTCCTGTAGGGTCGGTGTGGATGTGTTGGTCAGGCCCTCTGTCAGTTCGCTGGTTTGTTTTTATTATCCCCAGAGAGGAGAAGTGGGCATGTGTTTGGCAGGTGAAAACTGCGGATCTGTTTCAGAGAATTAACGATGATCCCCATGGTCATCCCGTTCCTTTAATAATCGTTTACTTCATCAGCTGGAAATCCACCATGGTTCTATATACTCCTCTTTGCGTGGGAACAGGTAAGTGGCTTGTTCCAAGAAGTATGCCGCAGAGCTTTTCAATTAACCACTATGTTGAAAATTATTTGCAGTTGTTCAGCGTTTCACCATAATTGTGATAACGTTTGTTTGTGCCTCCTGAAACCCAAGAAGGCTGCGACGGACATAACGATGCTGAGGAGTAGCTGACGTGGTGTTGCCTATTTTTGTTAGTGGAGACTGACAAGAATCCATTCTTCTAAGTATCATCTCACCATCATTTTTCCATTGTTTAAAAATGCAGGATAATTTTGCAAGTTAGCATTATAATTAGTAGCTGGAGGCTACGGTGTGTTTTTTTTTTTTTTTTCCTGTAGGGTCGGTGTGGATGTGTTGGTCAGGCCCTCTGTCAGTTCGCTGGTTTGTTTTTTTTATCCCCAGAGAGGAGAAGTGGGTATTAGTATGGCAGGTGAAAACTGCGGATCTGTTTCAGAGAATTAAACAGGATCCGCATGGTAATCCCGTTCCTTTAAGAATCCTTTGCTTCATGAGCTGGGAATCCACCATGGTTCTATATACTTCTCTATGCGTGGGCACAGGAAACTGGCTTGTTCCAAGAAGTATGCCTCAGAGCTTTTCAATTAACCAGTATGTTGAAAATCCTTTGCAGGTTTTCAGCGTTTCACCATAATTGTGATAACATGTGTATGTGCCTACTGAAACCAATATGGCTGCTACGGACATAACTATGCTGAGGCGTAGCTGACTGGTGTTGCCTATTTTTGTCAGTGGAGACTGACAAGAAGCCATTCTTCTAAGTATCATCCCACCATCATTTCTCCATTGTTTAAAAATGCAGGGAAATTTTGCAAATTGGCATTATAATTAGTAGCTGGAGGGTACTTTTTTTTCTTTGTGTGGTCGGTCAGGATGGGTGTTCAGACCCTCTGTCAGATCGCTGGTTTGTTTTTATTATCCCCAGAGAAGAGTAGTGGGCATGTGTTTGGCAGGTGAAAAGTGCGGATTCTGTTTCAGAGAATTAAACAGGATCCGCATGGTCATTACATTCCTTTAAGAATCCTTTGCTTCATCAGCTGGGATTCCACCATGTTTCTAAATACTCCTCTATGCGTGGGCACAGGTACCTGGCTTGTTTCAAGAAGTATGCTGGAGAGTTTTCAAATTAACCAGTACGTTGAATATTCTTTTCAGGTTTTCAGCGTTTCACCATAATTTTGATAACGTGTGTATGTGCCTCCTGAAACCCAAGAAGGCTGCGACGGACATAACTATGCTGAGGCGTAGCTGACTTGGTTTTGCCTATTTTTGTGAGTGGAGGCTCACAAGAATCCATTCTTCTAAGTATCATCTCACCATCATTTTTCCATTGTTTTAAAATGCAGGAAAATTGTGCAAGTTAGCATTATAATGAGTAGCTGGAGGCTACGGTGTTTTTTTTTTTTTTTTCCTGTGTGGTCGATGTTGATGGGGGGGTGTGGCCCTCTGTCAGTTCGCTGGTTTGTTTTTATTATCCCCAGAGAGGAGAAGTGGGTATTAGTATGGCAGGTGAAAACTGCGGATCTGTTTCAGAGAATTAAACAGGATCCGCATGGTAATCCCGTTCCTTTAAGAATCCTTTGCTTCATCAGCTGGGAATCCACCATGGTTCTATATACATCTCTATGCGTGGGCACAGGAAACTGGCTTGTTCCAAGAAGTATGCCTCAGAGCTTTTCAATTAACCAGTATGTTGAAAATCCTTTGCAGGTTTTCAGCGTTTCACCATAATTGTGATAACGTGTATATGTGCCTACTGAAACCAAATGTGGCTGCTACGGACATAACTATGCTGAGGCGTAGCTGACTTGGTGTTGCCTATTTTTGTCAGTGGAGACTGACAAGAAGCCATTCTTCTAAGTATCATCCCACCACCATTTTTCCATTGTTTTAAAATGCAGGAAAATTTTGCATGTTAGCATTATAATTAGTAGCTGGAGGGAACGGTTTTTTCTTTTGTGTGGTCGTTGTGGATGGCGGGGTCAGGCCCTCTGTCAGTTCGCTGGTTAGTTTTTATTTTCCTCAGAGAGGAGAAGTGGGCATGTGTTTGGCAGGTGAAAAGGGCGGATTCTGTTTCAGAGAATTAACGATGATTCCCATGGTCATCCCGTTCCTTTAATAATCCTTTACTTCATCAGCTGGAAATCCACCATGGTTCTATATACTCCTCTTTGCGTGGGAACAGGTAACTGGCTTGTTCCAAGAAGTATGCCGTAGAGCTTTTCAATTAACCACTACGTTGAAAATTATTTGCAGGTGTTCAGCGTTTCACCATAATTGTGATAACGTTTGTTTGTGCCTCCTGAAACCCAAGATGGCTGCCACGAACATAACTATGCTGAGGCGTAGCTGACTTGGTTTTGCCTATTTTTGTTAGTGGAGACAGACAAGAATGCATTCTTCTAAGTATCATCTCACCATCATTTTTCCATTGTTTAAAAATGCAGGAAAATTTTGCAAGTTAGCAGTATAATTAGTAGCTGGAGGCTACGGTGTTTTTTTTTTTTTTTTTCCTGTGGGGTCGGTGTGGATGCGTTGGTCAGGCCCTCTGTCAGTTCGCTGGTTTGTTTTTATTATCCCCAGAGAGGAGAGGTGGGTATTAGTATGGCAGGTGAAAACAGCGGATCTGTTTCAGAGAATTAAACAGGATCCGCATGGTAATCCCGTTCCTTTAAAAATCCTTTGCTTCATGAGCTGGGAATCCACCATGGTTCTATATACTTCTCTATGCGTGGGCACAGGAAACTGGCTTGTTCCAAGAAGTATGCCTCAGAGCTTTTCAATTAACCAGTATGTTGAAAATCCTTTGCAGCTTTTCAGCGTTTCACCATAATTGTGATAACTTGTGTATGTGTCTCCTGAAACCAAATATGGCTGCTACGGACATAACTATGCTGAGGCGTAGCTGACTTGGTGTTGCCTATTTTTGTCAGTGGAGACTGACAAGAAGCCATTCTTCTAAGTATCATCCCACCATCATTTCTCCATTGTTTAAAAATGCAGGGAAATTTTGCAAATTGGCATTATAAATAGTAGCTGGACGGTACTTTTTTTTTTTTTTGTGGGGTCGGTCAGGATGGGTGTTCAGGCCCTCTGTCAGATCGCTGGTTTGTTTTTATTATCCCCAGAGAAGAGTAGTGGGCATGTGTTTGGCAGGTGAAAAGTGCGGATTCTGTTTCAGAGAATTAAACAGGATCCGCATGGTCATCTCATTCCTTTAAGAATCCTTTGCTTCATCAGCTGGGATTCCACCATGTTTCTATATACTCCTCTATGCGTGGGCACAGGTACCTGGCTTGTTCCAAGAAGTATGCTGGAGAGTTTTCAAATTAACCAGTACGTTGAAAATTATTTGCAGGTGTTCAGCGTTTCACCATAATTTTGATAACGTTTGTATGTGCCTCCTGAAACCCAAGAAGGCTGCGACGGACATAACTATGCTGAGGAGTAGCTGACTTGGTGTTGCCTATTTTTGTTAGTGGAGACAGACAAGAAGCCATTCTTCTAAGTATCATCCCACCACCATTTTTGCATTGCTTTAAAATGCAGGGAAATTTTGCAAGTTAGCATTATAATTAGTAGCTGGAGGCTACGGTGTTTTTTTTTTTTTTTTCCTCTGGGGTCGGTGTGGATGTGTTGGTCAGGCCCTCTGTCAGTTCGCTGGTTAGTTTTTATTATCCTCAGAGAGGAGAAGTGGGCATGTGTTTGGCAGGTGAAAAGGGTGGATTCTGTTTCAGAGAATTAACGTTGATCCCCATGGTCATCCCGTTCCTTTAATAATCCTTTACTTCTTCAGCTGGAAATCCACCATGGTTCTATATACTCCTCTTTGCGTGGGAACAGGTAACTGGCTTGTTCCAAGAAGTATGCCGCAGAGCTTTTCAATTAACCACTACGATGAAAATTATTTGCAGGTGCTCAGCGTTTCACCATAATTGTGATAACGTTTGTTTGTGCCTCCTGAAACCCAAGAAGGCTGCGACGGACATAACGATGCTGAGGAGTAGCTGACGTGGTGTTGCCTATTTTTGTTAGTGGAGACTGACAAGAATCCATTCTTTTAAGTATCATCTCACCATCATTTTTCCATTGTTTAAAAATGCAGGATAATTTTGCAAGTTAGCATTATAATTAGTAGCTGGAGGCTACGGTGTGTTTTTTTTTTTTTTTCCTGTAGGGTCGGTGTGGATGTGTTGGTCAGGCCCTCTGTCAGTTCGCTGGTTTGTTTTTATTATCCCCAGAGAGGAGAAGTGGGCATGTGTTTGGCAGGTGAAAACTGCGGATCTGTTTCAGAGAATTAACGATGATCCCCATGGTCATCCCGTTCCTTTAATAATCGTTTACTTCATCAGCTGGAAATCCACCATGGTTCTATATACTCCTCTTTGCGTGGGAACAGGCAAGTGGCTTGTTCCAAGAAGTATGCCGCAGAGCTTTTCAATTAACCACTATGTTGAAAATTATTTGCAGGTGTTCAGCATTTCACCATAATTGTGATAACGTTTGTTTGTGCCTCCTGAAACCCAAGAAGGCTGCGACGGACATAACGATGCTGAGGAGTAGCTGACGTGGTGTTGCCTATTTTTGTTAGTGGAGACTGACAAGAATCCATTCTTCTAAGTATCATCTCACCATCATTTTTCCATTGTTTAAAAATGCAGGATAATTTTGCAAGTTAGCATTATAATTAGTAGCTGGAGGCTACGGTGTGTTTTTTTTTTTTTTCCTATAGGGTCGGTGTGGATGTGTTGGTCAGGCCCTCTGTCAGTTCGCTGGTTTGTTTTTTTTATCCCCAGAGAGGAGAAGTGGGTATTAGTATGGCAGGTGAAAACTGCGGATCTGTTTCAGAGAATTAAACAGGATCCGCATGGTAATCCCGTTCCTTTAAGAATCCTTTGCTTCATGAGCTGGGAATCCACCATGGTTCTATATACTTCTCTATGCGTGGGCACAGGAAACTGGCTTGTTCCAAGAAGTATGCCTCAGAGCTTTTCAATTAACCAGTATGTTGAAAATCCTTTGCAGGTTTGCAGCGTTTCACCATAATTGTGATAACGTGTGTATGTGCCTACTGAAACCAATATGGCTGCTACGGACATAACTATGCTGAGGCGTAGCTGACTGGTGTTGCCTATTTTTGTCAGTGGAGACTGACAAGAAGCCATTCTTCTAAGTATCATCCCACCATCATTTCTCCATTGTTTAAAAATGCAGGGAAATTTTGCAAATTGGCATTATAATTAGTAGCTGGAGGGTACTTTTTTTTCTTTGTGTGGTCGGTCAGGATGGGTGTTCAGACCCTCTGTCAGATCGCTGGTTTGTTTTTATTATCCCCAGAGAAGAGTAGTGGGCATGTGTTTGGCAGGTGAAAAGTGCGGATTCTGTTTCAGAGAATTAAACAGGATCCGCATGGTCATTACATTCCTTTAAGAATCCTTTGCTTCATCAGCTGGGATTCCACCATGTTTCTAAATACTCCTCTATGCGTGGGCACAGGTACCTGGCTTGTTTCAAGAAGTATGCTGGAGAGTTTTCAAATTAACCAGTACGTTGAATATTCTTTTCAGGTTTTCAGCGTTTCACCATAATTTTGATAACGTGTGTATGTGCCTCCTGAAACCCAAGAAGGCTGCGACGGATATAACTATGCTGAGGCGTAGCTGACTTGGTTTTGCCTATTTTTGTGAGTGGAGGCTCACAAGAATCCATTCTTCTAAGTATCATCTCACCATCATTTTTCCATTGTTTAAAAATGCAGGAAAATTGTGCAAGTTAGCATTATAATTAGTAGCTGGAGGCTACGGTGTTTTTTTTTTTTTTTTCCTGTGTGGTCGATGTTGATGGGGGGGTGTGGCCCTCTGTCAGTTCACTGGTTTGTGTTTATTATCCCCAGAGAGGAGAAGTGGGTATTAGTATGGCAGGTGAAAACTGCGGATCTGTTTCAGAGAATTAAACAGGATCCGCATGGTAATCCCGTTCCTTTAAGAATCCTTTGCTTCATCAGCTGGGAATCCACCATGGTTCTATATACATCTCTATGCGTGGGCACAGGAAACTGGCTTGTTCCAAGAAGTATGCCTCAGAGCTTTTCAATTAACCAGTATGTTGAAAATCCTTTGCAGGTTTTCAGCGTTTCACCATAATTGTGATAACGTGTATATGTGCCTACTGAAACCAAATATGGCTGCTACGGACATAACTATGCTGAGGCGTAGCTGACTTGGTGTTGCCTATTTTTGTCAGTGGAGACTGACAAGAAGCCATTCTTCTAAGTATCATCCCACCACCATTTTTCCATTGTTTTAAAATGCAGGAAAATTTTGCAAGTTAGCATTATAATTAGTAGCTGGAGGGAACGGTTTTTTCTTTTGTGTGGTCGATGTGGATGGCGGGGTCAGGCCCTCTGTCAGTTCGCCGGTTAGTTTTTATTTTCCTCAGAGAGGAGAAGTGGGCATGTGTTTGGCAGGTGAAAAGGGCGGATTCTGTTTCAGAGAATTAACGATGATTCCCATGGTCATCCCGTTCCTTTAATAATCCTTTACTTCATCAGCTGGAAATCCACCATGGTTCTATATACTCCTCTTTGCGTGGGAACAGGTAACTGGCTTGTTCCAAGAAGTATGCCGTAGAGCTTTTCAATTAACCACTACGTTGAAAATTATTTGCAGGTGTTCAGCGTTTCACCATAATTGTGATAACGTTTGTTTGTGCCTCCTGAAACCCAAGATGGCTGCCACGAACATAACTATGCTGAGGCGTAGCTGACTTGGTTTTGCCTATTTTTGTTAGTGGAGACAGACAAGAATGCATTCTTCTAAGTATCATCTCACCATCATTTTTCCATTGTTTAAAAATGCAGGAAAATTTTGCAAGTTAGCAGTATAATTAGTAGCTGGAGGCTACGGTGTTTTTTTTTTTTTTTTTTCCTGTGGGGTCGGTGTGGATGCGTTGGTCAGGCCCTCTGTCAGTTCGCTGGTTTGTTTTTATTATCCCCAGAGAGGAGAAGTGGGTATTAGTATGGCAGGTGAAAACAGCGGATCTGTTTCAGAGAATTAAACAGGATCCGCATGGTAATCCCGTTCCTTTAAAAATCCTTTGCTTCATGAGCTGGGAATCCACCATGGTTCTATATACTTCTCTATGCGTGGGCACAGGAAACTGGCTTGTTCCAAGAAGTATGCCTCAGAGCTTTTCAATTAACCAGTATGTTGAAAATCCTTTGCAGCTTTTCAGCGTTTCACCATAATTGTGATAACTTGTGTATGTGTCTCCTGAAACCAAATATGGCTGCTACGGACATAACTATGCTGAGGCGTAGCTGACTTGGTGTTGCCTATTTTTGTCAGTGGAGACTGACAAGAAGCCATTCTTCTAAGTATCATCCCACCATCATTTCTCCATTGTTTAAAAATGCAGGGAAATTTTGCAAATTGGCATTATAATTAGTAGCTGGACGGTACTTTTTTTTTTTTTGTGGGGTCGGTCAGGATGGGTGTTCAGGCCCTCTGTCAGATCGCTGGTTTGTTTTTATTATCCCCAGAGAAGAGTAGTGGGCATGTGTTTGGCAGGTGAAAAGTGCGGATTCTGTTTCAGAGAATTAAACAGGATCCGCATGGTCATCTCATTCCTTTAAGAATCCTTTGCTTCATCAGCTGGGATTCCACCATGTTTCTATATACTCCTCTATGCGTGGGCACAGGTACCTGGCTTGTTCCAAGAAGTATGCTGGAGAGTTTTCAAATTAACCAGTACGTTGAAAATTATTTGCAGGTGTTCAGCGTTTCACCATAATTTTGATAACGTTTGTATGTGCCTCCTGAAACCCAAGAAGGCTGCGACGGACATAACTATGCTGAGGAGTAGTTGACTTGGTGTTGCCTATTTTTCTTAGTGGAGACAGACAAGAAGCCATTCTTCTAAGTATCATCCCACCACCATTTTTCCATTGCTTTAAAATGCAGGGAAATTTTGCAAGTTAGCATTATAATTAGTAGCTGGAGGGTACGGTTTTTTTTTTTTGTGTGTGTGGTCGATGTGGATGGGGGGGGCAGGCCCTCTGTCACTTCGGTGGTTAGTTTTTATTATGCCCAGAGAGGAGAAGTGGGCATGTGTTTGGCAGGTGAAAAGGGCAGATTCTGTTTCAGAGAATTAACGATGATCCCCATGGTCATCCCGTTCCTTTAATAATCCTTTACTTCATCAGCTGGAAATCCACCATGGTTCTATGTACTCCTCTTTGCGTGGGAACAGGTAACTGGGTTGTTCCAAGAAGTATGCCGCAGAGCTTTTCAATTAACCACTACGTTGTAAATTATTTGCAGGTGTTCAGCGTTTCACCATAATTGTGATAACGATTGTTTGTGCCTCCTGAAACCCAAGAAGGCTGCGACGAACATAACTATGCTGAGGAGTAGCTGACTTGGTTTTGCCTATTCTTGTTAGTGGAGACTGACAAGAAGCCATTCTTCTAAGTATCATCCCACCACCATTTTTCCATTGTTTTAAAATGCAGGGAAATTTTGCAAGTTAGCATTATAATTAGTAGCTGGACGGTACGGTTTTTTTGTGTGTGTGTGGTCGATGTGGATGGGGGGGTCAGGCCCTCTGTCAGTTCGCTGGTTAGTTTTTATTATCCCCAGAGAGGAGAAGTGGGCATGTGTTTGGCAGGTGAAAAGGGCGGATTCTGTTTCAGAGAATTAACGATGATCCCCATGGTCATCCCGTTCTTTAATAATCCTTTACTTCATCAGCTGGAAATCCACCATGGTTCTATATACTCCTCTTTGCGTGGGAACAGGTAACTGGGTTGTTCCAAGAAGTATACCGCAGAGCTTTTCAATTAACCACTACGTTGAAAATTATTTGCAGGTGTTCAGCGTTTCACCATAATTGTGATAACGTTTGTTTGTGCCTCCTGAAACCCAAGATGGCTTCCAGGAACATAAGGATGCTGAGGCGTAGCTGACTTGGTTTTGCCTATTTTTGTTAGTGGAGACTGACAAGAATCCATTCTTCTAAGTATCATCTCACCATCATTTTTCCATTATTTAAAAATGCAGGAAAATTTTGCAAGTTAGCATTATAATTAGTAGCTGGAGGCTACGGTGTTTTTTTTTTTTTTTTTCCTGTGGGGTCGGTGTGGGTGTTTTGGTCAGGCCCTCTGTCAGTTCGCTGGTTTGTTTTTAATATCCCCAGAGAGGAGAAGTGGGTATTAGTATAGCAGGTGAAAACTGCAGATCTGTTTCAGAGAATTAAACAGGATCCGCATGGTAATCCCGTTCCTTTAAGGATCCTTTGCTTCATGAGCTGGGAATCCACCATGGTTTTATATACTTCTCTATGCGTGGGCACAGGAAACTGGCTTGTTCCAAGAAGTATGCCTCAGAGCTATTGAATTAACCAGTATGTTGAAAATCCTTTGCAGGTTTTCAGCGTTTCACCATAATTGTGATAACGTGTGTATGTGCCTACTGAAACCAAATATGGCTGCTACGGACATAACTATGCTGAGGCGTAGCTGACTTGGTGTTGCCTATTTTTGTCAGTGGAGACTGACAAGAAGCCATTCTTCTAAGTATCATCCCACCATCATTTCTCCATTGTTTAAAAATGCAGGGAAATTTTGCAAATTGGCATTATAATTATTAGCTGCAGGGTACTTTTTTTTTTTTGTGGGGTCGGTCAGGATGGGTGTTCAGGCCATCTGTCAGATCGCTGGTTTGTTTTTATTATCTCCAGAGAAGAGTAGTGGGCATGTGTTTGGCAGGTGAAAAGTGCAGA
Organism: Eulemur rufifrons; assembly: GCF_041146395.1. Taxonomy (NCBI): domain Eukaryota; kingdom Metazoa; phylum Chordata; class Mammalia; order Primates; family Lemuridae; genus Eulemur; species Eulemur rufifrons. The sequence continues at coordinate 3,036,965 of NW_027182815.1, read as the reverse complement.
TTCTGTTTCAGAGAATTAAACAGGATCCGCATGGTCATCTCATTCCTTTAAGAATCCTTTGCTTCATCAGCTGGGATTCCACCATGTTTCTATATACTCCTCTATGCGTGGGCACAGGTACCTGGCTTGTTCCAAGAAGTATGCTGGAGAGTTTTCAAATTAACCAGTACGTTGAAAATTATTTGCAGGTTTTCAGCGTTTCACCATAATTTTGATAACGTTTGTATGTGCCTCCTGAAACCCAAGAAGGCTGCGACGGACATAACTATGCTGAGGAGTAGCTGACTTGGTGTTGCCTATTTTTGTTAGTGGAGACAGACAAGAAGCCATTCTTCTAAGTATCATTCCACCACCATTTTTCCATTGTTTTAAAAGACAGGGAAATTTTGCAAGTTAGCATTATAATTAGTAGCTGGAGGCTACGGTGTTTTTTTTTTTTTTTCCTCTGGGGTCGGTGTGGATGTGTTGCTCAGGCCCTCTATCAGTTCGCTGGTTAGTTTTTATTATCCCCAGAGAGGATAAGTGGGCATGTGTTTGGCAGGTGAAAAGGGCGGATTCTGTTTCAGAGAATTAACGATGATCCCATGGTCATTCCGTTCCTTTAATAATCTTTTACTTCATCAGCTGGAAATCCACCATGGTTCTATATACTCCTCTTTGCGTGGGAACAGGTAACTGGCTTGTTCCAAGAAGTATGCCGCAGAGCTTTTCAATTAACCAGTACTTTGAAAATTATTTGCAGGTGTTCAGCGTTTCACCATAATTGTGATAACGTTTGTTTGTGCCTCCTGAAACCCAAGATGGCTGCCACGAACATAACTATGCTGAGGCATAGCTGACTTGGTTTTGCCTATTTTTATTAGTGGAGACTGACAAGAATCCATTCTTCTAAGTATCATCTCACCATCATTTTTCCATTGTTTAAAAATGCAAGATAATTTTGCAAGTTAGCATTTTAATTAGTAGCTGGAGGCTACGGTGTTTTTTTTTTTTTTTCCTGTGGGGTCGGTGTGGATGTGTTGGTCAGGCCCTCTGTGAGTTCGCTGGTTTGTTTTTATTATCCCCAGAGAGGAGAAGTGGGTATTAGTATGGCAGGTGAAAACTGCGGATCTGTTTCAGAGAATTAAACAGGATCCGCATGGTAATCCCGTTCCTTTAAGAATCCTTTGCTTCATCAGCTGGGAATCCACCATGGTTCTATATACTTCTCTATGCGTGGGCACAGGAAACTGGCTTGTACCAAGAAGTATGCCTCAGAGCTTTTCAATTAACCAGTATGTTGAAAATCCTTTGCAGGTTTTCAGCGTTTCACCATAATTGTGATAACGTGTGTATGTGCCTACTGAAACCAAATATGGCTGCTACGGACATAACTATGCTGAGGCGTAGCTGACTTGGTGTTGCCTATCTTTGTCAGTGGAGACTGACAATAAGCCATTCTTCTAAGTATCATCCCAACATCATTTCTCCATTGTTTAAAAATGCAGGGAAATTTTGCAAATTGGCATTATCATTAGTAGCTGGACGGTACTTTTTTTTTTGTGGGGTCGGTCAGGATGGGTGTTCAGGCCCTCTGTCAGATCGCTGGTTTGTTTTTATTATCCCCAGAGAAGAGTAGTGGGCATATGTTTGGCAGGTGAAAAGTGCGGATTCTGTTTCAGAGAATTAAACAGGATCCGCATGGTCATCTCATTCCTTTAAGAATGCTTTGCTTCATCAGCTGGGATTCCACCATGTTTCTATATACTCCTCTATGCGTGGGCACAGGTACCTGGCTTGTTCCAAGAAGTATGCCGGAGAGTTTTCAAATTAACCAGTAGGTTGAAAATTATTTGCAGGTTTTCAGCGATTCACCATAATTTTGATAACGTTTGTATGTGCCTCCTGAAACCCAAGAAGGCTGCGATGGACATAACTATGCTGAGGAGTAGCTGACTTGGTGTTGCCTATTTTTGTTAGTGGAGACAGACAAGAAGCCATTCTTCTAAGTATCATCCCACCACCATTTTTCCATTGTTTTAAAATGCAGGGAAATTTTGCAAGTTAGCATTATAATTAGTAGCTGGAGGGTACGGTTTTTTTTTTTTGTGTGTGTGGTCGATGTGGATGGGGGGGGCAGGCCCTCTGTCACTTCGGTGGTTAGTTTTTATTATGCCCAGAGAGGAGAAGTGGGCATGTGTTTGGCAGGTGAAAAGGGCAGATTCTGTTTCAGAGAATTAACGATGATCCCCATGGTCATCCCGTTCCTTTAATAATCCTTTACTTCATCAGCTGGAAATCCACCATGGTTCTATGTACTCCTCTTTGCGTGGGAACAGGTAACTGGGTTGTTCCAAGAAGTATGCCGCAGAGCTTTTCAATTAACCACTACGTTGTAAATTATTTGCAGGTGTTCAGCGTTTCACCATAATTGTGATAACGATTGTTTGTGCCTCCTGAAACCCAAGAAGGCTGCGACGGACATAACTATGCTGAGGAGTAGCTGACTTGGTTTTGCCTATTCTTGTTAGTGGAGACTGACAAGAAGCCATTCTTCTAAGTATCATCCCACCACCATTTTTCCATTGGTTTAAAATGCAGGGAAGTTTTGCAAGTTAGCATTATAATTAGTAGCTGGACGGTACGGTTTTTTTTTGTGTGTGTGGTCGATGTGGATGGGGGGGTCAGGCCCTCTGTCAGTTCGCTGGTTAGTTTTTATTATCCCCAGAGAGGAGAAGTGGGCATGTGTTTGGCAGGTGAAAAGGGCGAATTCTGTTTCAAAGAATTAACGATGATCCCCATGCTCATCCCGTTCCTTTAATAATCCTTTACTTCATCAGCTGGAAATTCACCATGGTTCTATATTCTCCTCTTTGCGTGGGAACAGGTAACTGGCTTGTTCCAAGAAGTATGCCGCAGGGCTTTTCAATTAACCAGTACGTTGAAAATATTTGCAGGTGTTCAGCGTTTCAACATAATTGAGATAACGTTTGTCTGTGCCTCCTGAAACCCAAGAAGGCTGCGACGGACATAACTATGCCAAGGCGTAGCTTACTTGGTGTTGCCTATTTTTGTCAGTGGAGACTGACAAGAAGCCATTCTTCTAAGTATCATCCCACCATCATTTCTCCATTGTTTAAAAATGCAGGGAAATTTTGCAAATTGGCATTATAATTAGTAGCTGCAGGGTACTTTTTTTTTTTGTGGGGTCGGTCAGGATGGGTGTTCAGGCCCTCTGTCAGATCGCTGGTTTGTTTTTATTATCCCCAGAGAAGAGCAGTGGGCATGTGTTTGGCAGGTGAAAAGTGCGGATTCTGTTTCAGAGAATTAAACAGGATCCGCATGGTCATCTCATTCCTTTAAGAATGCTTTGCTTCATCAGCTGGGATTCCACCATGTTTCTATATACTCCTCTATGCGTGGGCACAGGTACCTGGCTTGTTCCAAGAAGTATGCTGGAGAGTTTTCAAATTAACCAGTACGTTGAAAATTATTTGCAGGTTTTCAGCGTTTCACCATAATTGTGATAACGTTTGTTTGTGACTCCTGAAACCCAAGAAGGCTGCGACGGACATAACTATGCTGAGGAGTAGCTGACTTGGTGTTGCCTATTTTTGTTAGTGGAGACAGACAAGAAGCCATTTTTCTAAGTATCATCCCACCACCATTTTTCTATTGTTTTAAAAGGCAGGGAAATTTTAAAATTTTAAACCCTTAACCCTAACCCTAACCCTAACCCTAACCTTAACCCTAACCCTAACCCACCACCATTTTTCAGGGAAATTTTAAAATTTTAAATTTTAAACCCTTAACCCTTAACACTTAAACCTTAAAATTTTAAAATTTTAAACCCTTAACCCTAACCCTAACCATAACCTTAACCCTAACCCTAACCCACCACCATTTTTCCATTGTTTTAAAAGGCAGGGAAATTTTAAAATTTTAAACCCTTAACCCTAACCCTAACCCTAACCGTAATGCTAACCCCTAAACGTAACCCTAACCGTGACCAGTAAACCTAACCCTAACCTCTAACACAAACCATAGCACATAACTCTAACCCTAAAACTAACCCTAACCCTAACCCTAAACCTAAACCCTAACTCTTAACCTTAACACTAAGCGTTAACTCTCACGCTAACCTTTAATCCTAACCCTAATCCTAATCTTCAACCCTAAACCTAACACTTAACCCTAAACGTCTACCAAACCCTAACCCCTCATCTTAACCCTAACCGTAAACCTCAACCCTAAACCAAAGTGTAACCGTTAAACCTAAGAGTAACCTTTAACCCTAACCCTATTCCCTAACCCTAAGCCCTCACCCTAACACTAAACTTCATCTTTAACCCTAACCAGAATCCTAACCCTAAATCTAATTCTCAGACTTCTGGCTTTCTTAGAGTTTAGAAAGCCTGCAATCCTCCCATGCCATGCGTGAAAGGAGGCTCTACCACTGTGTCCTGCATGAAACCCACGGGCCCATACCCAGAGTATGATAGAGTGGGTTCCCGGGTACAATCCCAGCCCCCTAAACTCCCCCCGCACGCCTAATGCAGACAGGGCCCGTGCGCTAAGCATAAACAATACCTTTAACAGATAACCCTAACCCTGAACATAACACCCAACCCTGTTCCTATTTCTCACCTTAACACGTAAACCTCACCGTGCGCCTAACTTTAACCTCTTATCCTAACGTTAATGCATAACCCATTTCCTGAGAACAACCCCTATCCCATAATTCTAACCCTATCTCCTCGTCATCACTGTGACACCTAATCCCTAACCCTAATTCTAAACCGCTAACCCTAACCGTAACCCTACCTACAACCCTAACACTGACAGTAACCCTTACTTCTAACCCCAACGCTATGCCTAACAAAAACCCTAACCCTTGACCCTAACCCTTCACCCTAACCCCTAAGCCTTACCCTAACCCTTAACCCTAATCCTAATCCTAACCATTAAACCTAACCCTAGCTCTTAAAGCTAAACCTAAACCTTACCCTCACGACTAGACCTAACCCTGACACTAACCTAACACCTAATCCTAACCAGAACCCCTCAAGCTAACCCTGAACCCTATCCCTAACCCTAGCAGTCAACTTTAACCCTAAACCTAAGCCCAACCCGTAACCCTAATCCTATCCTTTTACCCTAAAACTAACCCCTAAACCTAACCCCTATACCTCACCCTAACTCTAACCCCAATCCTAATTCTAACCATACCCCTTCATAATACACTAACTCCTAACCGCTAACCCTAAAACTAACCAAAAACCCTAATCACTAATCCCTAACCCTAACACTTAATCTTTACCCTAACCGTTAACCCTCACCCTAAATCTTAACTCTGACCCTAACCTTAACCTTTAACTCTAAGCCTAACCCTTAACCCTACAGTAAGGAAGACCCTTAATGCTAATGGGATCCCTTATCCCTAACCAAAACACTACAGCTAAAATAACCCTAACCTTGGATCCTTAAACCTAACCCCTAACACTTACTTTAACCCCAAACCCTAACCCTAATCCTAAGCATTAAACCTAACCCTATCTCTTAACCCTAACGCTAGCCCTTACCCTAACGCCTAGATCTAACCCTAAATCTAACCTACCGCCTAATCCTAACCTTAAGCCCTAATGCTAACACTAACCCTGAACCCTAAACCTACCCGGAACCGTTAACACTAACCCTATCCGTGAACCTTAACCCTGACCCTAACCATTACCTCACCCAAGCATTTAACGCTGACCCTAACCCTTATCCTTAATGCTAAGCCTAACACTAAACCCTAACCCTAAGCCGAACACTTATCCCTAATCCTATCCCTTAACCCTAACCCTAACCCTAATGCTACCCCCTAAACGTAACCCTAACCGTGACCAGTAAACCTAACCCTAACCTCTAACACAAACCATAGCACATAACTCTAAACCTAAAACTAACCCTAACCCTAACCCTAAACCCTAACTCTTAACCTGAACCCTAAGCGTTAATTCTCACGCTAACCTTTAATCCTAACCCTAATCCTAATCTTCAACCCTAAACCTAACACTTAACCCTAACCCTGTACCAAACCCTAACCCCTGATCTTAACCCTAACCTTAAACCTCAACCCTAAACCAAAGTGTAACCATTAAACCTAAGAGTAACCTTTAACCCTAACCGTAATCCCTAAGCCTAAGCCCTCACCCTAACACTAAACTTCATCCTTAACCCTAACCAGAATCCTAACCCTAAATCTAATTCTCAGACTTCTTGCTTTCTTAGAGTTTAGAAAGCCTGCAATCGTCCCACGCCATGCGTGAAAGGAGGCTCTGCCACAGTGTCCTGCATGAAACCCAGAGGCCCATACACTGCGTGCGGTAGAGTGTGTTCCCAGCGACCATCACAGACACCTAACTTTGCCTCCTAGGGCATACAGGGCCCGTGCCCTAAGCATAAACCCTACCCCTCACCCATAAGCCTAACCCACAACATAACACCTAACCCTGATCCTACTGCTCACCTTAACAGGTAAACCTCACCATAACCCTAACTTTAACCCCATATCTTAACGTTAATGCATGACACCCTGAGAACAAGCCCTATACCGTCATTATAACCCTAACTCCTAGCTGTAACCGTAACACCTAATCCCTAATTCTGAAACGCGAACCCTAACCTTAACCCGACCAACAACACTAACACTAACGCTAACCCCTTACCCTAACCCTACGCCTAAAAGTAACCCTAACCGTTGATCCTTCGTCATAACCCCTAACCTTAACCCTAACCCTTAACCCTATTCCCAATCCTAACCATTAAACAGAACCCTAACTCTTAACCCTAACCCTAACCTTTACCCTAATGCCTAGAGATCTAACCCCAACACTGACCTACAGTTAACACTAACCCCAACCCCTAATGCTAACCTTAAACCTGAACCAAGCTCCTAACCCTTAACCCTAACACTATCCCTAACCCCTAAGCCTAACCCCAACTGTTAACCCTCTAACCCTCACCCTGAATCCTAACCCTATCCCTTAAACCTAACCCCTAACCCTAACGCTAACTCCAACCCTAAACCTTACCCTGGCCCCCTAACCCAGACTTAACACTTTACCCCTAACACTAACTCTAACCCTAACCACTAATCCCTAGCACCTAACCCTGACTCGAAACCTAACCCCTAACACGAAAAACCCTAACCCCATCCCCAACCCTAATTCTCACACTACTTCCATTCCCAGAGTGAAGCAAGCCTACAATACAGCCATGCCATGTGTCAGATGAGGCTCCGCCTGAGTCCTGCATGGAGGTCCTGTCCCAAGGCCCAGGGAATGATGTTGTGCTTTCGTGGTGACTCCGACCGCACCCCTCTCACCGTAGATTAACCAGGTCCTGTGCCCTTAAACTGACCGCTAAAGCTAAGCCGTACCACGAACGCTAACCCCTGACCCTGAACATAAGCCCCGAGCCTAAAGCCCAACATTAACTCTAGACCCTTACCCTAAACCTAATCCCTAACCCTAATGCTAACCCCTAAACCCAACCCTAACCGTGAACAGTAAACCTAACCCTAACCCCTAACACAAACCATAGCACATAACTCTAACCCTAAATCTAACCCTAAGCAAAACCGTAAACCCTAACTCTTAACCTTAACCCTAAGCGTTAACTCTCACGCTAACCTTTAATCCTAACCCTAATCCTAATCTTCAACCCTAAACCTAACACTTAACCCTAAACGTCTACCAAACCCTAACCCCTCATCTTAACCCTAACCGTAAACCTCAACCCTAAACCGAACTGTAATCGTTAAACCTAAGAGTAACCTTTAACCCTAACCCTAATCCCTAACCTTAAGCCCTCACCCTAACACTAAACTTCATCCTTAACCCTAACCATAATCCTAACCCTAAATCTAATTCTCAGACTTCTTGCTTTCTTAGAGTTTAGAAAGCCTGCAATCCTCCCATGCCATGCGTGAAAGGAGGCTCTACCACTGTGTCCTGCATGAAACCCACGGGCCCATACGCAGAGTATGATAGAGTGGGTTCCCGGGTACAATCCCAGCCCCCTAAACTCCCCCCGCCCGCCCAATGCAGACAGGGCCCGTGCGCTAAGCATAAACAATACCTCTAACAGATAACCCTAACCCTGAACATAACACCCAACCCTGTTCCTATTTCTCCCCTTAACACGTAAACCTCACCATGATCCTAACTTTAACCTCTTATCCTAACGTTGATGCATAACCCATTCCCTGAGAACAACCCCTATCCCATAATTCTAACCCTATCTCCTAGTCATCACTGTGACACCTAATCCCTAACCCTAATTCTAAACCGCTAACCCTAACCGGAACCCTACCTACAACCCTAACACTGACAGTAACCCTTACTTCTAACCCCAACGCTATGCCTAACAAAAACCCTAACCCTTCACCCTAACCCCTAAGCCTTACGCTAACCCTTATCCCTAATCCTAATCCTAACCATTAAACCTAACCCGAGCTCTTAAAGCTAACCCTAAACCTTACCCTCACGACTAGACCTAACCCTGACACTAACCTAACACCTAACCCTAACCAGAACCCCTAAAGCTAACCCTGATCCCTATCCCTAACCCTAGCAGTAAACTTTAAACCTAAAAGTAAGCCCAACCCATAACCCTAATCCTATCCTTTTACCCTAAAACTAACCCCTAAACCTAACCCCTATACCTAACCCTAACTCTAACCACAATCCTAATTCTAACCATACCCCTTCATAAAACACGAACTCCTAACCTCTAACCCTAACACTAACCAAAAACCCTAATCACTAATCCCTAACCCTAACGCTTAACCTTTACCCTAACCGTTAACCCTCCCCCTAATTCTTAACACTGACCCTAACCTTAACCTTTAACTCTAAGCCTAACCCTTAACCCTACAGTAAGGAAGACCCTTAATGCTAATGGGATCCCTTTTCCCTAACCCTAACACTACAGCTAAAAATAACCCTAACCTTTGATCCTTAAACCTAACCCCTAACACTTACTTTAACCCCAAACCCTAACCCTAATCCTAAGCATTAAACCTAACCCCTATCTCTTAACCCTAACCCTAGCCCTTACCCTAACGCTTAGATCTAACCCTAAATCTAACCTCCTGCCTAATCCTAACCTTAAGCCCTAATGCTAACTCTAACCCTGAACCCTAAACCTACCCATAACCCTTAACACTAACGCTATCCGTAAACCTTAACCCTGACCCTAACCATTACCCGCACCCAAGCATTTAACCCTGACCCTAACCCTAATCCTTAATGATAACGCTAACACTAAACCCTAACCCTAAGCCCAACACTTAACCATAATACTATCCTTTAACCCTAAGCCTAACCCTAACCCCTAACGCTAAACCTAACCCTAACCGCAACCCTAACCCTCAATCTTGAAACTTACCATTAACCCTGACACTAACCCTTAACCCTAACCCTACTCCTAATCCTTATCCATAAGGCTAATACTGAAGCCTAACCCTGTGCCAAACGCTAAACCCAAACCTTAACCCTAACCCTGAATCTTAAACGTAAACCTAACTGTAACTGTTAAACCTAACACTAACATTTAACCCTAACACCTAACCCTAAGACTCCACCCTAACACTAATCTTCATCCCTAAACATTACCAGAATCCTACCCCTAAATCTAATTCTCAGACTTCTTGCTTTCTCAGAGTTTAGAAAGCCTACAATCCTCCCATGCCATGAGTTAAAGGGTGCTCTGCCACTGTGTCCTGCATGAAACCCAGGAATCCACACCCAGCGTTCAATAGAGTGTGTTCCCGGGGACAATCCTATCCCCCTAACCCCCGCCCGCCGCCCAGTGCAGACAGGGCCTGTATGCTAAGTATAAGCACTGCCCCTAACAGATAACCCTCACCCTGAACATAACACCTAACCATGATCCTATTCCTAAACGTAAACCATAAACCTCCCCGTAATGCTAACTTATCCCCTTAAATTAACGTTAATGCATAACACCCTGAGAAGAAGCCCTATCCCATAATTCTAATCCTAAACCATAGTCATAACCATAACACCTCATCCCTATTTCTAAAATGAAAACCCTAACTTTCACCCTACCACAACCCTAACCCTAACCCTATCACCTAACCCTAAGCCCTCACCCTATCACTAATCTTCATCCCTAAACCGTGCCGTAATTTTAACCCTAAATCTAATTCTCAGATTCTTGTTTTCTCAGAGTTTTGAAAGCCTACAATCCTACTAAGCCATGCATGAAAGCCGGCTCTGCCACAGTGTCCGGCATGAAACCGAGAGGCCCATACACTGCGTGGGATAGAGTGTGTTCTCAGCGACCATCACAGACTCCTAACTTCGCCTCCTAGTGCATACAGGGCCCATGCCCTAAGCATAAACCCTACCCGTCACCCATAACCCTAACCCAGAACATAACACCTAACCCTGATCCTACTGCTCACCTCAACACGTAAACCTCACCGTAACCCTAAGTTCAACCCCTTATCTTAACGTTAATGCATGACACCCTGAGAACAAGCCTATACCGTAATTCTAACCCTAACTCCTAGCCATAACCATAACACCTAATCCCTAATTCTGAAACGCCAACCCTAACCTTAACCCTACCAACACTAACCCTAACCCTAACTCTTAACCATAACACTAACCTTTACCCTAATGCCTAGAGATTTAACCCCAACACTGACCTACAGTTACACTAAACCTACCCTCTAATGCTAACCTTAAACCTGAACCATAAACCTAACCCTTAACCCTAACCCCATCCCTAACCCCCTTACCCTAACTCTAACTGTTAACCCTCACCCTAACCCTCAACCCTGACCCTAACCTTAAACCTTAATCCTAACCATGCGTGAGATGAGCCTCTGCCTTTGTCCTGCGTGACAGTTGAAGCCCAACACCCAGGGTACGATGAAGTGGGGACCCAGCCTTGCTCCACATCCACAGTGCCCCGTACGTTAGACAGGGCCCGTGCCCTAACACACACCGTTAAACGTAAGCCCTAACCCTATCACTAAACCAAACCCTTAGTAAGCCCTGAATCTAACTCCTAACAATAACCCTAATCCCTGACCCTTACTCTTGCCTCTCACCCTAAACCTAAACCCAACCACTAAACATAATCCTAATCTCTAACCCTAACAGTAATCCTAACCCTAATTCTAACCTAAAACCCTAACCCCTAAACCTAATCCTAGTCCCTAACACCTAACCTTACCCTAAACCCAATTCCAATTCTCAGACTTCTTCAATTCAAAAACTTAAAAAAGCCTACAATCCACCAATGCCGTGTCTGAGATGAGGGTCCGCCCCTATGTCCTGCATGACAGGCAGGCGCCAATGCCCAGGGTACTATGGAGTGGGGTCCGGGGGTCTGGAGGCTTGCTAAACTCCAGTTTGGAAGAATTGCTATAGTCATATATAGGGATGCTTACATTTACTGATAGAAAGCAACTATTGGTGTGTGATTTGTAGGCTTGCCTTACTCTAGTTTGGATGAAGAAGCTGAATCATATATAGGAATATTAGCTTTGAGTTAGAGGAAGCATCTATGGGGGGTGCTTTTTTGGCTTGTTAAACTCTGGTTTGTAAGAAGTTCGAGAGTCTTATATAGGAATGATATCATTCATTCAGAGAAAGCAATTATAGGGAGTTGGTTTGTAGGCTTGCTAAGCTCTAGTTTGGAGGAAGGCGAGAGTCATATATAGGAACGCTTACATTCACATAAAGCGTCTACGGGGGGACGGTTTCTAGGCTTCCTAAACTCTAGCTTGGAAAAAGAGGACTGTTACGTATAGGAACTCTCGGCGGGGGATTTGTAGCATTGCTAAAATCTTAGATTGGAAAAGTTGCGAGAGTCATACATAGGAAAGTTAACATTCACTCAATGAAAGCAACTATAAGGGGTGCTTTCCAGGCTGGCTACACTCTAATTTGGAAAAAGTGCGACAGTCATATATAGGAAGGCATATATTCACTCAGACAAAGCAATTATGTGTAGGTGTATAGTAGGCATGCTAAATCTAGTTTGGAAAATTTCGAGAGCCATGTATAGGAAAGCTTACAGTAACTTAGAGAAAGCAACGAACGGGGGTGGAGTGTAGGCTTGCTAAACTCTAGTTTGGAGGAAGTGCCATAGTCCTATATAGGAACGCTTAAATTCGTTCAGAGAAAACAGCTGTCGGGGATTGGTTTGTAGACATAACTCAAGTTTGGAAGAAGTGCGAGAGACATATATAGGAATGTTTACATTGACTCAAAGAAAGCAACTATGGGGGAGTGTTATTTTGGCATGCCAGATGCTAGTTAGGAAGAAGTACAAGACTCATATATAGGAACGCTTACATTCACACACCGAGAGCAACTACGGAGTAGTGTCAGGTAGACATGTTAAAGTCTAGCTTGGGAGAAGTTCCAGAGTCCTATATAGGAAAGGTAACAGCCACTTTGAAAAAGCAAGTCTTGGCGGGTGGATTGTAGGCCTGCAAAACCCTGTTTTGGTTGAAGTGTGAGAGTCATATATGAGAACGCTTACATTCCCTCAGAGAAAGCAACGATGGGGTTGTTTGTAGGCTTACTAAACTGCAGTTTGGAAGAAGCACGAGAATCACATATAGGAACACATACATTTTGACGCACTGAAAGTAACTATGGGGTGGTGTTTTATAGGCATGCTAAACTCTAGTTTGGACGAAGTTTGAGAATCACATATAAGAAAGCTTACAGTCACTTAGAGAAAGCAAATCTCTGGGTGTGGAAAGTAGGCCTGCTAAACTCTATTTTGGTTGAAGTGTGAGAGTCATATATGGGAACGCTTACATTCACTCAGAGAAAACAACGTTTGGGTGGTGGTTTGTAGGGCATACTAAACTGTAGTTTGGAAGAAGTACGAGAGTCCTATATAGGAACACTTACATTCACGCAGAGAAAGCACTTATGGCGTCAGGTTTTGTAGGCATGCTAAACTGCAGTTTGGAAGAAGTTGGAGAACCTTATACAGGAATGATTACCATCACCTAGGGAAAGCAACTCTCGGGAGATGGTTTGTACACATGCTAAACTCTAATTTGGATGAAGTGTGAGAGTCAAACATGGGACCGCTTACATTCCCTCAGAGAAACAACATTGGGCTGGTTTTTGTAGGCATACTAAATAGTTTGGAAGAAGTACGAGAATGATATTTGGGAACGCTTACATTCACCCAGAGAAAGCAACTACGGGGTGGTGTTTTGTAAGCATGCTATAGTTTGGAAGAAGTTCTAAACCTGAACAGTCACTTAGAGAAAGCAACTCTTGGTGGGTGATTTTTAGGTCTGCTAAATTGTATTTTGAAAGAAGTAGCAGAGTCATATATACTAATGCTTACATTCATGCAAAGAAAAAACTATGGGGTGATGTTTTGTGGGCATGTTAACCTGTAGTTTGGAAGAAGTTGGAGAGTCTTATTTAGGAAAGCTTACAGTCACCTAGAGAAAGCAACTCTCGGGAGATCCTTTCTTGGCCTGCTAAACTCTACTTTGGATCAATTGTGAGAGTCAAACATGGGAATGCTTTCATTCATTCAGAGAACGCAACGCTTGGGTGGTGGTTTGTAGGCATTCTAAACTGTATTTGGGAGGAAGTACGAGAGTCATATATCTGAACGCTTACATTCAGGCATAGACAGCAACTCTGGGGTCGTATTTTGTTGGCATGCTAAACTGTGGTTTGGAAGAAGTTCGAGAGTCTTATATAGGAAAGATTACAGCGACACAGAGAAAACAACTCTCGGAAGTTTATTGGTAGGCCTGCTAAACTCTAATTTGGATGAAATGTGAGAACACTTGCATTCATTCACTCAGAGAAAGAAACATTATCGTGATGGTTTGAAGGCATAATAACTGTAGTTGGGAAGAAGTAGGAGAGTCATATATATGAACGGTTACATTCACGCAGAGAAAGCAACTGTGGGGTGGCGCAGGTATGCATGTTAATCTGTAGTTTAGAGGAAGGGCGAGAGTCATATCTGGGGAAAATTACAGTCACTTAGAGAAAGGAACCATTTTGGGCTGGTTTGTAGATCTGCTAAATTCTATTTTGGAAACAGAGTGTGAGTCATATATGGGAACGCTTATGTTCACTCAGAGAAAGCAACCACGGTGTGGTGTTTTGTTGGCATGGTGTAGTTTGAAAGAAGTTGGAGATTCTTATATAGGAAAGTTTACAGTCACCTAGAGAAAGCAACTCACGGGGTGTGGTTTGTAGGCCTGCTAAACTCTAATTTAGATGAAGTGAGAGAGGCATATATATGAACGCTTATATTGATGCAGAGAAAGTAACTATGGGGTGGTGTTTTGTAGGCATGCTAAAATATAATTTGGAAGAAGTTCGAAAGCAGACAGTCACTTAGAGAAAGCAACTCTCGGCGGTTCATTTTTCGGTCTGCTAAATTGTATTTTGAAAGAAGTACCAGAGTCATATATACAAACGCTTACATTCATGCAGAGAAAGCAACTGTGGGGTGGTGTTTTCTAGGCATGCTAAACTCTAGTTTGGACGAAGTTTGAGAATCACATATAAGAAAGCTTAGAGTCACTTAGAGAAAGCAAATCTCTGGTGTGGAATGTAGGCGTGCTAAACTCTATTTTGGTTTCAGAGTGAGAGTCATATATGGGAAGGCTTACATTCACTCAGAGAAAGCTACGATGATGTGGTGGTTTGTAGGCATACTAAACTCTAGTTTGGAAGAAGTAGGAGAATGATATATGGGAACAGTTACATTCATGCTGAGAAAGCAATTATGGGGTGGATTTTTGTAGCCATGCTAATCTCTATTTTGCAAGAAGTTAAAGAGTAATATATAGGAAAACGTACCATCATTTATAGAAACCAACTTTCGGGGGATGGTTTGTAGGCCTGCAAAACTCTACTTTGGAAGAAGGGGGAGAGTCATATTGGGGACTGCGTACATTCACTCAGAGAAATCAACGATGGGGTTGTGGTTTGTAGGCATACTAAACTCTAGTTTGGAAGAAGTACGAGAATCATATATAGGAACGCTTACATTCATGCAGAGAAAGCAACTATGGAGTGATGTTTGTATGCCTACTAAACTATAGTTTGGGGGATGTTCGAGAGTCATATCTGGGAAGTTTACAGTCATTTAGAGAAAGCAACTCTTGGGGGGGTGGTTCGTAGGCCTGCTAAACTCTATTTTCAATGAAGTGTTAGAATCATATACAGGAACGCTTACATTCACTCAGAGAAAGCAACGTTGGGGTGGCCGTTTTTGAGCATACTGAACTCTACTTTGGAAGAGGTACGAGAGACATATACAGGAACGCTTACATTAACACAGAGAAAGCAAATATGGGGTGCTGTAGTGCAGGCATGCTAAACTATAGATTGGAAGAAGTTCGAAAGCTGACAGTCATTTACAGAAAGCAACTCTTGGCGGGTGATTTTTAGGTCTGCTAAATTGTATTTTGAAAGACGTACCAGAGTCATATAGACAAACGCTTACATTCATGCAGAGAAAGAAACTATGGGGTGATGTGTTGTTGGCATGCTAAACTGCAGTTTGGAAGGAGTTCGAGAGTGTTATATAGGATAACTTAGAGTCACCTAGAGAAAGCAACACTCGGGACAGCTTTGCAAGCCTGTAAACACTAATTAGCAGCAATTGTGAGAGTCAAACATGGGAACGCTTACATTCACTCAGAGAACACAACGTTTGGGTGGTGATTTGTAGGCATCATAACTGTAGTTTGGAAGAAGTAGGAGAGTCATATATATGAACGGTTACATTCACGCAGAGAAAGCAACTGATGGGTGGCGTATGTACGCATGTTAATGTATACTTTGGAGGAAGTTCGGGAGTCTTATCTGGGGAAAATTGCAGTCACTTAGAGAAAGCAACCATCGGGGGCCGTTTTGTAGATCTGCTAAATTCTATTTTGGAAGAAGAGAGAAAGTCATATGTGGGAACGCTTATGTTCACTCAGAGAAATCAACGATGGGGCAGTGTTTCGTTGGCATGCTAAACTGTAGTTTGGAAGAAGTTCGCGAGTCTTATATAAGAAAGCTTACAGTCACCTAGAGAAAGTAACTCTCGGCAGATTGTTTCTAAGCATGCTAAACTCTAATTTGCATCAATTGTGAGAGTCAAACATGGGAACGCTTACATTCACTCAGAGAACGCAACGTTTGGGTGGTGGTTTGTAAGCATTCTAAACTGTATTTTGGAGGAAGTAGGAGAGTCATATATACGAATGCTTACATTCACGCAGAGAAAGCAACTCTGGGGTCGTATTTTGTTGGCATGCTAAACTGTGGTTTGGAAGAAGTTCGAGAGCCTTATATAGGAAAGATTACACTGACACAGAGAAAACAACTCTCTGTAGTTTGTTGGTAGGTCTGCTAAACTGTAATTTGGATGAAGTGTGAGAACGCTTGCATTCACTCAGAGAAAGAACTTTGTCGTGGTGGTTTGTAGGAATAACAACTGTAGTTCGAAGAAGTAGGAGAGTCATATATGAACGGTTACATTCACGCAGAGAAAGCAATTGTGGGGTGGTGTATGTAATCATCATAATCTGTAGTTTGGAGGAAGTTCGAGAGTCATATCTGGGGAAAATTAGAGTCACTTAGAGAAAGGAACCATCGGGGGCTGGTGTGTAGGTCTGCTAAATTCTATTTTGGAAAAAGAGTGAGAGTCATATATGGGAACGCTTATGTTCACTCATAGAAATCAATGATGGGGCGCTGTATTGTTGGCATGCCAAACTGTAGTTTGGAAGAAGTTCGAGAGTCTTATATAGGAAAGTTTACAGTCACCTAGAGAAAGCAACTCACAGGAGGTGGTTTGTAGGCCGCTAAACTCTAATTTGGATGAAGTGAAAGAGGCATACATGGATATGCTTCATTCACTCAGAGAAAGGTAAGTTGGAGTGGCGGTTTTTAGGTATACTAAACTCCAGTTTGGAAGAAGTACGAGAGTCATATATATGAACGCTTATATGGACGCAGAGAAAGCAACTATGGGGTGGTGTTTTGTAGGCATGCTAATATATAATTTGGAAGAAGTTCGAAAGCAGACAGTCACTTAGAGAAAGCAACTCTTGGCGGTGGATTTTGAGGTCTGCTAAATTGTATTTTGAAAGAAGTACCAGTGTCATATAAAGAACGCTTACATTCATGCAGAGAAAGCATCTGTGGGGTGGTGTATTGTAGGCATGCTAAAATCTAGTTTGGACGAAGTTTGAGAATCACATATAAGAAAGCTTAGAGTCACTTAGAGAAAGCAAATCTCTGGTTGTGGAATGTAGGCGTGCTAAACTCTATTGTGGTTTAAGACTGAGCATCATATATGGAAAGGGTTACATTCACTCAGAGAAAGCAACGATGGTGTGGTGGTTTGTAGGCATACTAAACTCTAGTTTGGAAGAAGTAGGAGAATGATATATGGGAACGCTTACATTCATGCAGAGAAAGCAATTATGCGGTGGATTTTTTGCACCCATGCTAATCTCTAGTTTGGAAGAAGTTATATAGGAAAGCGTACACTCATTTATAGAAACCAATTTACGGGGGATGGATGGTAGGCCTGCAAAACTCTACTTTGGAAGAAGGGGGAGAGTCATATTGGGGACCACGTACATTGACTCAGAGAAATCAAGGATGGGGTTGTGTTTTGTAGGCATACTAAACTCTAGTTTGGAGGAAGTACGAGAATCATATATAGGAACGCTTACATTCATGCAGAGAAAGCAACTATGGAGTGATGTTTGTATGCCTACTAAACTATAGTTTGGAGGATGTTCGAGAGTCATATGTGGGAAGCTTACAGTCATTTAGAGAAAGCAACTCTCTGGGGGTGGTTCGTAGGCCTGCTAAACTCTATTTTCAATGAAGTGTTAGAATCATATACAGGAACGCTTACATTCACTCAGAGAAAGCAACGTTGGGGTGGTGGTTTGTAGGTATACTAACCTGTAATTTGGAAGAAGCAAAAGAATCACATATAGAACCGCTTACATTCAGGCACTGAAAGCCACTATGGGTTCGTGTTTTTAGGCATGCTAAACTGTAGTTTGGAAGAAGTTCGAAAGCTGTCACTTAGAGAAAGAAACTCTCTGCGTGTGATTTTTAGGTCTGCTAAATTGTGTTTTGAAATAAGTACCAGAATCATAGTTACAAACGGTTACATTCATGCAGAGAAAGAAACTATGGGGTGATGTTTTGTGGGCATGCTAAACTGCCCACAAAACTTCTAAGAAGTTCGAGAGTCTTATATAGGAAAGCTTACAGTCACCTAGAGAAAGCAACTCTCGGGAGATGGTTTCTAAGCCTGCTAAACTAATTTGCACCGATTGTTAAAGTCAAACATGGGAAGGTTTACATCCACTCAGAACGCAACGTTTGGGTTGTGGTTTGTGGCCATAATAACTGTAGTTCGGAAAAAGTAGGAAAGTCATATATATGAACGGTTACATTCACGCAGAGAAAGCAACTGTTGGGTACCGTATGTACGCGTGCTAATCTATAGTTTGGAGGAAATTCGAGAGTCATATCTAGGGAAAATTACAGTCACATAGCTAAATCAACCATCGGGGACTGGTTTGTAGGTCTGCTAAATTCTATTTTGGAAAAAGAGATTCATATAAGGGAATGCTTATGTTCACTCAGAGAAAGCAACGATCCGGTGGTGTATTGTTGGCATGCTAAACTGTAGTTTGGAAGAAGTTCGAGAGTTTTATATAGGAAAGCTTACATTCACCTAGAGAAAGCAACTTTCAGGATGTGGTTTATAGGCCTGGTGAACTCTAATTTGGATCAAGTGTGAGAGTCATACATACGAGTTCCAAAATACAGTTTAGTATGCCTACAAACCACCAGCCCAACATTGCTTTCTCTGAGTGGATATAGGCTTTCCCTTATATGAATCTCGGACTGCTTTCAAAATGCAATTTACCGGACCTACAAAACACCGCCTGAGAGTTGCTTTCTCTCACTATAAGCTTTCCTATATATGACTTTGGAACATAGTTTAGCATGCCAACAAAAGGCCACCCCATAGTTTGCGTGAATGTAAGCGTTCCTATGCATCACGCTCGTACTTCTTCCAAAGTATAGTACACCTACAAACCACCTCCCCAACTTTGCTTTTTCTGAGTGAATGTAAGCATTCTTTTATTCTCGTACTTCCTCCAAACTCCAGTTTAGTGTGACTAAAAGCCACCACCGCAACCCTGCTTTCTCTGAGTGAATGTTAGCGTTCCCGTTTATGATTCACACTTCATCCAAAATAGAATTTAGCAGAACTACAAACCAGCCCCCAAGGGTTGCTTTCTCTATGAGACTGTAAGCTTTCCTATTACTCTTAACTTCTTCGCAACTAGAGATTTGCATGCCTACAAAACACCACCCCATAGTTGCCCTCTCTGCGTGAATGTAAGCACTTGTATATATGACTCTGCTACTTCTTCCAAAATACAGTTTAGTATGCTTACAAACAACCAACCAAACGTTGCGTTCTCTGAGAGAATGTTAGCGTTCCCAAGTATGACTGTTCCAAATGATGCAAAGTAGAGTTTAGCAGGCTTACAAACTATCTCTCGAAAGTTGCTTCCTCTAGGGGACTGTAAGCTTTCCTATAAAAGACTGTCGAACTTCTTCGAAACTACATTTCAGCACGCCAACAAAACATCACCACATAGTTTCTTTCTCAGCATAAATATAAGCGATTTTATATATGACTCTGGTACTTCTTTCAAAATACAATTTAGCAGACCTCTAAATCAACCGCCGAGAGTTGCCTTCTCTAAGTCACTGTCAGCTTTCGAACTTCTTCCAAATTATATTTTAGCAGGCCTACAAAACACCACCCCATAGTGGCCCTCTCTGGGTGAATGTAAGCGCTCATATATATGACTCTGCTACTTCCAAAATACCGTTTAGTATGCTTACAAACCACCACCCAAAAGTTAAGTTCTCTGAGAGAATGTTAGTGTTCCCAAGTATGACTGTTCCAAATGATGCAAAGTAGAGTTTAGCAGGCTTACAAACTATCTCTCGAAAGTTGCTTCCTCTAGGGGACTGTAAGGTTTCCTATAAAAGACTGTCGAACTTCTTCGAAACTACATTTCAGCACGCCAACAAAACATCACCACATAGTTTTTCTCAGCATAAATGTAAGAGATTTTATATATGACTCTGGTACTTCTTTCAAAATACAATTTAGCAGACCTCAAAATCAACCGCCAAGAGTTGCATACTCTAAGTCACTGTCAGCTTTCGAACTTCTTCCAAATTATATTTTAGCATGCCAACAAAACACCACCCCATAGTTGCTTTCTCTGCGTCCATATAAGCGTTCATATATATGACTCTCGTACTTCTTCCAAACTGGAGTTTAGTATACCTAAAAACCGGCACCACAATTTACCTTTCTCTGAGTGAATGAAGCGTATCCATGTATGCCTCTTTCACTTCATCCAAATTAGAGTTTAGTGGCCCACAAACCACCTCCTGTGAGTTGCATTCTCTAGGTGACTGTAAACTTTCCTATATAAGACTCTCGAACTTCTTCCAAACTACAGTTTAGCATGCCAACAATACAGCGCCCCATCATTGATTTCTCTGAGTGAACATAAGCGTTCCCATATATGACTCTCACTCTTCTTCCAAAATAGAATTTAGCAGACCTACACAACACCCGATGGTTCCAATTCTCTACGTGACTCTAATTTTTCCCACATATGACTCTCGAACTTTCTCCAAACTATAGATTATGATGATTACATAGGCCACCCCACAGTTGCTTTCTCTGCGTGAATGTAACCGTTCATATATGACTCTCCTTCTTTTAAACTACAGCATTTATTCCTACAAACCATCACGACAACGTTCTTTCTCTGAGTGAATGCAAGCATTCTCACACTTCATCCAAATTACAGTTTAGCAGACCTACCAACAAACTACAGAGAGTTGTTTTTCTCTGTGTCACTGTAATCTTTCTTATGTAAGGCTCTCGAACTTCTTCCAAACCACAGTTTAGCATGCCAACAAAATACGACCCCAGAGTTGCTTTCTCTGCGTGAATGTAAGCATTCGTATATATGAGTCTCCTACTTCCTCCAAAATACAGTTTAGAATGCTTACAAACCACCACCCAAACGTTGCGTTCTCTGAGTGAATGTAAGCGTTCCCATGTTTGACTCTCACAATTGATGCAAATTAGAATTTAGCATGCTTAGAAACAATCTCCCGAGAGTTGCTTTCTCTAGGTGACTGTAATTTTCCCCAGATATGACTCTCGCACTTCCTCCAAACTACAGATTAGCATGCATACATACGCCACCCAACAGTTGCTTTCTCTGCGTGAATGTAACCGTTCATATATATGACTCTCCTACTTCTTCTGAACTACAGTTATTATGCCTACAAACCACCACCCAAACGTTGTGTTCTCTGAGTGAATGTAAGCGTTCCAATGTTTGACTCTCACAATTGCTGCTAGTTAGAGTTTAGCAGGCTTGCAAAGCTCTCCTGAGTGTTGCTTTCTCTAGGTGACTGTAAGCTATCCAAATAACACTCTCGAACTCCTTCCAAACTGCAGTTTAGCATCCCCACAACACATCAGCCCATATTTTCTTTCTACGCATGATTGTAAACGTTTGTATATAAGACTCTGACACGTCTTTCAAAATACAATTTAGCAGACTGAAAAAATCACCCGCCAAGAGTTGCTTTCTCTAAGTGACTGTCAGCTTTCGAACTTCTTCCAATCTATAGTTTAGCATGCCTGCACTACAGCACCCCATATTTGCTTTCTCTGTGTTAATGTAAGCGTTCGTATTTATGTCTCTCGTACCTCTTCCAAAGTAGAGTTTAGTATGCTCAAAAACGGCCACCCCAACGTTGCTTTCTCTGAGTGAATGTAAGCGTTCCTGTATATGACTTTAACACTTCATTGAAAATAGAGTTTAGCAGGCCTACGAACCACCCCCCGAGAGTTACATCCTCCAAACTATAGTTTAGTAGGCATACAAACATCACTCCATAGTTGCTTTCTCTGCGTGAATGTAACCGTTCATATATATGACTTTCCTACTTCTTCCGAACTACAGTTATTATGGCCACAAACTACAACCCAAACCTTGCGTTCTGAGTGGATGTAAACCTTCTGATATTTGACTTTAACAGTTGGTGCAAATTAGCAGGCTTAGAAACCATCTCCCGAGAGTTGCTCTCTCTAGGTGACTGTAAGCTTTGCTATATAAGATTCTAAACTTCCTCCAAACTATAGTTTAGTAGGCATAAAAACATCACTCCATAGTTGCTTTCTCTGCATGAATGTAAACGTTCCTATATATGATTCTCGTACTTCCACCAAACTAGAGTTTAGTATGCCTACAAAACACAAGCCCATCCTTGATTTCTCTGAGTCAATGTACGTGGTCCCCAATATGACTCTCTCACTTCTTCCAAAGTAGAGTTTTGCAGGCCTACCGTCCATCCCCCGAAAGTTGGTTTCTATAAATGACTGTACGCTTTCCTATATAACTTCTTCCAAACTAGAGATTAGCATGGGTACAAAAACCCACCCCATAATTGCTTTCTCTGCATGAATGTAAGCATTCCCAAATATCATTTTCCTACTTCTTCCAAACTAGAGTTTAGTATGCCTACAAACCACCACATCATCGTTGCTTTCTCTGAGTGAATGTAACCCTTTCCATATATGACTCTCAATCTTAAACCAAAATAGAATTTAGCACGCCTACATTCCACAACCAGAAATTTGCTTTCCCTAAGAGACTCTAAGCTTTCTTATATGTGATTCTCAAACTTCGTCCAAACTAGAGTTTAGCACGCCTAGAAAACACCACCCCACAGTTGCTTTCTCTGCATGAATGTAAGCGTTTGTATATATGACACTGGTACTTCTTTCAAAATACAATTTAGCAGACCTAAAAATCTACCGCCAAGAGTTGCTTTCTCTGACTGTCTGCTTTCGAACTTCTTCCAAACTATATTTTAGCATGCCAACAAAACACCACCCCATAGTTGCTTTCTCTGCGTCCATATAAGCGTTCATATATATGTCTCTCGTACTTCTTCCAAACTGGAGTTTAGTATACCTAAAAACCGGCACCACAATTTACCTTTCTCTGAGTGAATGAAGCGTATCCATGTATGCCTCTTTCACTTCATCCAAATTAGAGTTTAGCGGCCTACAAACCACTTCCTGTGAGTTGCTTTCTCTAGGTGACTGTAAACTTTCCTATATAAGACTCTCGAACTTCTTCCAAACTACAGTTTGGAATGCCAACAATACAGCGCCCCATCATTGATTTCTCTGGGTGAACATAAGCGTTCCCATATATGACTCTCACTCTTTTTCCAAAATAGAATTTAGCAGACCTACACACCAGCCCCCGATGGTTCCTTTCTCTAAGTGACTCTAATTTTCCCCAGATATGACTCTCGAACTTCCTCCAAACTACAGATTATGATGATTACATACACCACCCCA
The DNA here is from genome assembly GCF_041146395.1 of Eulemur rufifrons. NCBI lineage: Eukaryota > Metazoa > Chordata > Mammalia > Primates > Lemuridae > Eulemur > Eulemur rufifrons. The sequence continues at coordinate 3,013,430 of NW_027182815.1, read as the reverse complement.
CAATTGCTTTCTCTGCGTGAATGTAACCGTTCATATATGACTCTCCTACTTCTTCGAACTACAGTTGTTATTCCTACAAACCACCACGACAAAGTTCTTTCTCTGAGTGAATGCAAGCGTTCTCACACTTCATCCAAATTACAGTTTAGCAGACCTACCAACAAACTACAGAGAGTTGTTTTCTCTGTGTCAGTGTAATCTTTCCTATATAAGGCTCTCGAACTTCTTCCAAACCACAGTTTAGCATGCCAACAAAATACGACCCCAGAGTTGCTTTCTCTGCGTGAATGTAAGCATTCGTATATATGACTCTCCTACTTCCTCCAAAATACAGTTTAGAATGCTTACAAACCACCACCCAAACGTTGCGTTCTCTGAGTGAATGTAAGCGTTCCCATGTTTGACTCTCACAATTGATGCAAATTAGAGTTTAGCATGCTTAGAAACAATCTGCCGAGAGTTACTTTCTCTAGGTGACTGTAAGCTTTCTTATATAAGACTCGCGAACTTCTTCCAAACTACAGTTTAGCATGCCAACGAAACACTGCCCCATCGTTGATTTCTCTGAGTGAACATAAGCGTTCCCACATATGACTTTCTCTCTTCTTCCAAAATAGAATTTAGCAGATCTACAAAACGGCCCCCGATGGTTGCTTTCTCTAAGTGACTGCAATTTTCCCCAGATAAGACTCCCGAACTTCCTCCAAAGTATACATTAACATGCGTACATACGCCACCCATCAGTTGCTTTCTCTGCGTGAATGTAACCGTTCATATATATGACTCTCCTACTTCTTCCAAACTACAGTTATGATGCCTACAAATCACCACCCAAACGTTGTGTTCTCTGAGTGAATGTAAGCGTTCCCATGTTTGACTCTCACAATTGCTGCTAATTAGTGTTTACAGGCTTGCAAAGCTGTCCCGAGTGTTGCTTTCTCTAGGTGACTCTAAGTTATCCTATATAACACTCTCGAACTCCTTCCAAACTGCAGTTTAGCATGCCAACAACACATCACCCCATAGTTTCTTTCTCTGCATGAATGTAAGCGTTTGTCTATATGACTCTGGTACGTCTTTCAAAATACAATTTAGCAGACCTAAAAATCACCCGCCAAGAGTTGCTTTCTGTAAATGATTGTCAGCTTTCGAACATCTTCCAATCTATAGTTTAGCATGCCTGCACTACAGCACCCCATATTTGCTTTCTCTGTGTTAATGTAAGCGTTCCTGTATATGTCTCTCGTACCTCTTCCAAAGTAGAGTTCAGTATGCTCAAAAACGGCCACCCCAACGTTGCTTTCTCTGAGTGAATGTAAGCGTTCCTGTATATGATTCTAACACTTCATTGAAAATAGAGTTTAGCAGGCCTACGAACCACCCCCACAAGAGTTGCTTTCTCTAAATGACTGTAAGCATCCCAGATATGACTCTCGAACATCCCCCAAACTATAGTTTAGTAGGCATACAAACATCACTCCATAGTTGCTTTCTCTGCATGAATGTAAGCGTTCCTATATATGATTCTCGTACTTCTTCCAAACTAGAGTTTAGTATGCCTACAAACCACAACCTGATCGTTGATTTCTCTGAGTGAATGTACGCAGTCCCCAAAATGACTCTCCCCCTTCTTCCAAAGTAGAGTTTTGCAGGCCTACAAACCATCCCCTGAAAGTTGGTTTCTATAAATGACGGTACGCTTTCCTATATATTACTCTTTAACTTCTTGCAAAATAGAGATTAGCATGGCTACAAAAATCCACCCCATAATTGCTTTCTCTGCATGAATGTAACTGTTCCCATATATCATTCTCCTACTTCTTCCAAACTAGAGTTTAGTATGCCTACAAACCACCACATCATCGTAGCTTTCTCTGAGTGAATGTAAGCCTTCCCATATATGACTCTCACTCTGAAACCAAAATAGAGTTTAGCACGCCTACATTCCACACCAGAGATTTGCTTTCTCTAAGTGACTCTAAGCTTTCTTATATGTGATTCTCAAACTTCGTCCAAACTAGAGTTTAGCATGCCTAGAAAACACCACCCCACAGTTGCTTTCTCTGCATGAATGTAAGCGTTTGTATATATGACTCTGGTACTTCTTTCAAAATACAATTTAGCAGACCGAAAATTGAACCGCCGAGAGTTGCTTTCTCTAAGTGACTGTCTGCTTTCTAACTTCTTCCAAATTATGTTTTAGCATGCCTACAGAACACCACCCCATAGTTACTTTCTCTGCATCAATATAAGCGTTCATATATATGCCTCTCTCACTTCATCTAAATTATAGTTTAGCAGGCCTACAAACCACACCCCGTGAGTTGCTTTCTCTAGGTGACTGTAAACTTTCATATATAAGAATCTCCAACTTCTTTCAAACTACACCATGCCAACAAAACACCACACCGTGGTTGCTTTCTCTGAGTGAACATAAGCGTTCCCATATATGACTCACACTCTGTTTCCAAAATAGAATTTAGCAGATCTACAAACCAGCCCAAGATGGTTCCTTTCTCTAAGTGACTGTAATTTTCCCCAGATATGACTCTCGCACTTCCTCCAAACTACAGATTAACATGCATACCTGCGCCACCCCACAGTTGCTTTCTCTGCGTGAATGTAACCGTTCATATATATGACTCTCCTACTTCTTCCCAACTACAGTTATTATGCCTTCAAACCATAACGATAATGTTTCTTTCTCTGAGTGAATGAATGCAAGCGTTCTCACATTTCATCCAAATTAGAGTTTAGCAGGCCTACCAATAAACTTCCGAGAGTTGTTTTCTCTGTGTCACTGTAATCTTTCCTATATAAGACGCTCGAACTTCTTCCAAACCACAGTTTAGCATGCCAACAAAATACGACCCCAGAGTGGCTTTCTCTGCCTGAATGTAAGCGTTCATATATATGACTCTCGTACTTCCTCCCAAATACAGTTTAGAAAGCCTACAAACCACCACCCAAACGTTGCGTTCTCTGAATGAATGAAAGCATTCCCATGTTTGACTCTCACAATTGATCCAAAGTAGAGTTTAGCAGGCCAAGAAAGGATCTCCCGAGAGTTGCTTTCTCTAGGTGACTGTAAGCTTTCCTAAATAAGACTCTCCAACTTCTTCCAAACTACAGGTTAACATGCCCACAAAACATCACCCCATAGTTTTTTCTTTGCATGAATGTAAGCATTAGTATATATGACTCTGGTACTTCTTTCAAAATACAATTTAGCAGACCTAAAAATCACCCACCAAGAGTTGCTTTCTCTAAGTGACTGTTCAGGTTTAGAACTTCTTCCAAACTATAGCATGCTTACAAAACACCACCCCGTAGTTGCTTTCTCTGGGTGAATGTAAACGTTCCCAAATATCATTCTCGTACTTCTTCCAAACTATTTAGTATGCCTACAAAAACCAGCCCAATGTTGTTTCTCTGAGGGAATGTAAGCGGTCCCATGTTTGACTCTCACACTTCATCCAAATTAGAGTTTAGCATGTGTACAAACAATCTCCCGAGAGTTGCTTTCCCTAGGTGATGGTAATCATTCCTGTATAAGGTTCTCCAACTTCTTCCAAACTGCAGTTTAGCATGCCTACAAAACCTGATGCCATAAGTGCTTTCTCTGCGTGAATGTAAGTGTTCCTATATAGGACTCTCGTACTTCTTCCAAACTACAGTTTAGTATGCCCTACAAACCACCACCCAAACGTTGTTTTCTCTGAGTGAATGTAAGCGTTCCCATATATGACTCTCACACTTCAACCAAAATAGAGTTTAGCAGGCCTACATTCCACACCCAGAGAGTTGTTTTCTCTACGTGACTGTAAACTTTCCTATATATGACTCTCAAACTTCGTCCAAACTAGAGTTTTGCAAGCCTACAAAACACCACCCCATAGTTGTTTTCGGTGCCGGAATGTAAGCGGCTCTACATGTGATTCTCTTGCTTCTTCCAAATTACAGGTTAGTATGCCTAGGAACCACAACCACGACGTTGCTTTCACTGAGTTCCCATATATTATTCTAACACTTCATTGAAAATAGAGTTTAGGAGGCCTACGAAACACCCCCCGAGAGTTGCTTTCTCTAAGTGACTGTAAGCTTCCCAGATATGACTCTCGAACTTCCTCCAAACTATATTTTAGTAGGCATACAAACATCACTCCATAGTTGCTTTCTCTGCGTGAAGGTAAGCGTTCCTATATACGATTCTCGTACTTCTTCCAAACTAGAGTTGACTATGCCTACAAATCACAATCTCATCGTTGATTTCTCTGAGTGAATGCACGCGGTCCCCAATATGACTCTCCCCCTTCTTCCAAACTGGAGTTTTGCAGGTGTACAAAACATCCCCCGAGAGTTGGTTTCTATGACTGTAACCTTTCCTATATATTACTCCTTAACTTCTTCCAAACTAGAGATTAGCATGGCTACAAAAACGCCACCCCATAATTGCTTTCTCTACGTGAATGTAAGCGTTCCCATATATCATTCTCCCACTTCTTCCAAACTAGAGTTTAGTATGCCTACAAACCACCACGTCGTCGTTGCTTTCTCTGAGGGAATGTAAGCCTTCCCATATATGACTCTCACTCTTAAACCAAAATAGAGTTTAGCAGGCCTACTTTCCACACCCAGAGATTTGCTTTCTCTAAGTGACTGTAAGCTTTCTTATATGTGATTCTCAAACTTCGTCCAAACTAGAGTTTAGCATGCCTATAAAACACCACCCCATAGTTACTTTCAGTGCGTCAAAATGTATGTGTTCCTATATGTGATTCTCGTGCTTCTTCCAAACTGCAGTTTAGTAAGCCTACAAACAACCCCATCGTTGCTTTCTCTGAGGGAATGTAAGCGTTCTCATATATGACTCTCACACTTCAACCAAAACAGGGTTTTGCAGGCCTACAAACCACCCGCCAAGACTTGCTTTTTCAAAGTGGCTGTTACCTTTCCTATATAGGACTCTGGAACTTCTCCCAAGCTAGACTTTAACATGTCTACCTGACACTACTCCGTAGTTGCTCTCGGTGTGTGAATGTAAGCGTTCCTATATATGAGTCTTGTACTTCTTCCTAACTAGCATCTGGCATGCCAAAATAACACTCCCCCATAGTTGCTTTCTTTGAGTCAATGTAAACATTCCTATATATGTCTCTCGCACTTCTTCCAAACTTGAGTTATGTCTACAAACCAATCCCCGACAGCTGTTTTCTCTGAACGAATTTAAGCGTTCCTATATAGGACTATGGCACTTCCTCCAAACTAGAGTTTAGCAAGCCTACACTCCACCCCCGTTCGTTGCTTTCTCTAAGTTACTGTAAGCTTTCCTATACATGGCTCTCGAAATTTTCCAAACTAGAGTTAGCATGCCTACTATACACCTACACATAATTGCTTTGTCTGAGTGAATATAAGCCTTCCTCTATATGACTGTCGCACTTTTTCCAAATTAGAGTGTAGCCAGCCTGGAAAGCACCCCTTATAGTTGCTTTCATTGAGTGAATGTTAACATTCCTATGTATGACTCTCGCAACTTTTCCAATCTAAGATTTTAGCAATGCTACAAATCCCCCGCCGAGAGTTCCTATACATAACTGTCCTCTTTTTCCAAGCTAGAGTTTAGGAAGCCTAGAAACCGTCCCCCCGTAGACGCTTTATGTGAATGTAAGCGTTCCTATATATGACTCTCGCCTTCCTCCAAACTAGAGCTTAGCAAGCCTACAAACCAACTCCCTATAATTGCTTTCTCTGAATGAATGATATCGTTCCTATATAAGACTCTCGAACTTCTTCCAAACCAGAGTTTAACAAGCCAAAAAAGCACCCCCCATAGATGCTTCCTCTAACTCAAAGCTAATATTCCTATATATGATTCAGCTTCTTCATCCAAACTAGAGTAAGGCAAGCCTACAAATCACACACCAATAGTTGCTTTCTATCAGTAAATGTAAGCATCCCTATATATGACTATAGCAATTCTTCCAAACTGGAGTTTAGCAAGCCTCCAGACCCCCGGACCCCACTCCATAGTACCCTGGGCATTGGCGCCTGCCTGTCATGCAGGACATAGGGGCGGACCCTCATCTCAGACACGGCATTGGTGGATTGTAGGCTTTTTTAAGTTTTTGAATTGAAGAAGTCTGAGAATTGGAATTGGGTTTAGGGTAAGGTTAGGTGTTAGGGACTAGGATTAGGTTTAGGGGTTAGGGTTTTAGGTTAGAATTAGGGTTAGGATTACTGTTAGGGTTAGAGATTAGGATTATGTTTAGTGGTTGGGTTTAGGTTTAGGGTGAGAGGCAAGAGTAAGGGTCAGGGATTAGGGTTACTGTTAGGAGTTAGATTCAGGGCTTACTAAAGGTTTGGTTTAGAGATAGGGTTAGGGCTTACGTTTAACGGTGTGTGTTAGGGCACGGGCCCTGTCTAATGTACGGGGCACTGTGGGTGTGGAGCAAGGCTGGGTCCCCACTTCATCGTACCCTGGGTGTTGGGCTTCAACTGTCACGCAGGACAAAGGCAGAGGCTCATCTCACGCATGGTTAGGATTAAGGTTTAAGTTTAGGGTCAGGGTTGAGGGTTAGGGTGAGGGTTAACAGTTAGAGTTAGGGTAAGGGGGTTAGGGATAGGGTTAGGGTTAAGGGTTAGGAGCTTGGTTCAGGTTTAAGGTTAGCATTAGAGGGTAGGGTTTGTGTAACTGTAGATCAGTGTTGGGTTTAGATCTCTAGGCATTAGGGTAAAGGTTAGGGTTAGGGTTAAGAGTTAGGGTTATGTTTAAAGGTTAGGATTGGGATTAGGCTTAAGGGTTAAGGTTAAGGTTATGGGTTATGACTAAGGATCAACGGTTAGGGTTATTTTTAGGCGTAGGGTTAGGGTAAGGGGTTAGAGTTAGTGTTAGTGTTGTTGGTCGGGTTAAGGTTAGGGTTGGCGTTTCAGAATTAGGGATTAGGTGTTATGTTTATAGCTAGGAGTTAGGGTTAGAATTGCGGTATAGGGCTTGTTCTCAGGGTGTCATGCATTAACGTTAAGATAAGGGGTTAAAGTTAGGGTTACGGTGAGCTTTACCTGTTAAGGTGAGCAGTAGGATCAGGGTTAGGTGTTATGTTCAGGGTGAGGGTTATTTGTTAGGGGTAGTGTTTATACTTAGCATACGGGCCCTGTCTGCACTGGGAGGTGGGCGGGGTTTAGGGGGATGGAATTGTCCCCGGGAACCCACTCTATCGTACGCTGGGTATGGGCTCCTGGGTTTCATGCAGGACACAGTGGCAGAGCCCCCTTTTACTCATGGCATGGGAGGATTGTAGGCTTTCTAAACTCTGAGAAACAAGAAGTCTGAGAATTAGATTTAGGGGTAGGATTATGGTAATGTTTAGGGATGAAGATTAGTGTCAGGGTGGTGTCTTGGGTTAGGGGTTGGGGTTAAAGGTTAGTGTTAGGTTTAACAGTTACAGTTAGGTTTATGGTTAAGTTTCAGGGTTAGGGTTAAGGTTGGGGTTTAGCGTTTGGCACAGGGGAAGACTTCAATGTTAGCTTTATGGTTAAAGATTAGGATTAGTGTTAGTGTGAGGGTTAATGGTAAGGGTCAAGATTAATGGTTCAGGTTGGGGTTAGGCTTCGGTTTAGGGTTAGGGGTTAGGGTTAGGCTTAGGGTTAAGGGATAGGATTAGGGTTAAGTGTTGGGCTTAGGGTTAGGGTTTAGTGTTATGGTTATCGTTAAGGATTAGGGTTAGGGTCAGGGTTAAATGTTTGGGTGCGGGTAATGGTTAGGGTCAGGGTTAAGGTTTACGGATAGGGTTCGTGTTAAGGGTTACGGGTAGGTTTAGGGTTCAGGGTTAGAGTTAGCATTAGGGCTTAAGGTTAGGATTAGGTGGTAGGTTACATTTAGGTTTAGATCTAGGCGTTAGAGTAAGGGTTAAGAGATAGGGTAAGGTTTAGTGCTTAGGATTAGGGTTAGGGTTTTGGGTTAAAGTAAGTGTTAGGGGTTAGGTTTAAGGATCAAAGGTTAGGGTTATGTTTAGTTGTAGGGTTAGGGATAAGGGATAAGATTGGCGTAAGGGTTTTCCTTACTTTTATGGTTAAGTGTCACGCTTAGATTAAAGGTTAAGTTTAGTGTTAAGGGTTATGGTGAGGGTTAACGGTTACGGTAAAGGTTAAGCGTTAGTGTTAGGGATTAGCGATTAGGGTTTTTGGTAAGTGTTAGGGTTAGGAGTTAGTGTTTTATGAAGGGGTATGGTTAGAATTAGGATTGGGGTTAGTGTTAGGGTTAGGTTTAGGGGTTAGGTTTAGGGTAAAAGGATAGGATTAGGGTTAAGGGTTGGGCTCAGATTTAGGGTTAAAGTTTAGTGTTCGGGTTAATGTTTAGTGTTATGGTCCAGTTTAAGTGTTAGGGTGAGGGTTAACGGTTAGGATTAGGCTTAGAGGTTGGGGATATAGTGAGGGTTCAGTGTTAAGGTTAGGTTTAGGGTTCAGGGTTAGGGTTAGCTTTAGGGGTTATGGTTAGGGTTAGGTGTTAGGTTAGTGTCAGGGTTAGGTCTAGTCGTGAGGGTAAGGTTTAGGGTTAGCTTTAAGAGCTAGGGTTAGGTTTAATGGTTAGGATTAGGATTAAGGTTAAAGGTTAGGGTAAGGCTTAGGGGTTAGGGTGAAGGGTTAAGGGTTTTTGTTAGGCATAGCGTTGGGGTTAGAAGTAAGGGTTACTGTCAGTGTTAGGGTTGTAGGCAGGGTTACGGTTAGGGTTAGCGGTTTAGAATTAGGGTTAGGGATTAGGTGTTCCAGTGATGAATAGGAGATATGGTGAGAATTAGTGGATAGGGGTTGTTCTCAGGGAATGGGTTATGCACTAACGTTAGGATAAGAGGTTAAAGTTAGGCTCACGGTCAGTTTTACGTGTTAAGGGGAGAAATAGGAACAGGGTTGGGTGTTATGTTCAGGGTGAGGGATATCTGTTACAGGTATTGTTTATGCTTAGCGCACGGGCCCTGTCTGCATTAGGCGGGGGAGGAGGTTCGGGGGCTAGGATTGTCACCAGGATCCCACTGTATCGTCCTCTGGGTATGGGCCCGTGGGTTTCATGCAGGACACCGTGGTAGAGCCTCCTTTCACGCATGGCATGGGAGGATTGCAGGCTTTCTAAACTCTAAGAAAGCAAGAAGTCTGAGAATTAGATTTAGGGTTAGGATTATGGTTAGGGTTAAGGATGAAGTTTAGTGTTAGGGTGAGGGCTTAGGGTTAGTGATTAGGGTTAGGGTTAAAGGTTACTCTTAGGTTTAACAGTTACAGTTCGGTTTAGGGTTGAGGTTTACGGTTAGGGTTAAGATGAGGGGTTAGGGTTTGGTATAGGGTTAGGGTTAGGTACAGGGTTAGGGTTAAGTGTTAGAATTAGGGTTGAAGATTAGGATTAGGGTTAGGATTAAAGGTTAGCGTGAGAGTTAACGGTTAGGGTTAAGGTTAAGTGTTAGTGTTAGGGTTTAGGTTTAGGGTTAAGGGTTAGGGTTAGTTTTAGGGTTCGAGTTATGTGTTAGGGTTTGTGTTAGAGGTTAGGGTTTGGTTTACTGTTCAGGGTTAAGGTTACGTTTAGGGGTTAGCATTAAGGTTAAGGATTAGGTTTAGGGTAAGGGTTTAGAGTTAGTGTTCGTCTTTAGGCTCGGGGCTTAGGTTCAGGGTCAGGGGTTAGGGTTGGTGGTAGGGCTTAGATTTAGCGGTCAGTTTAAGGGCACAGGAGCTGTTTAATCTATGGTGAGAGGGGTCTATTCGGAGTCACCACAAAGCACAACATCATTCCCTGGGCCCTGGGACAAGACCTACATGCAGGACTCAGGCGGAGCCTCATCTCACACATGGCATGGCTGTATTTTAGGCTTGCTTCACTCTGGGAATGGAAGTAGTGTGAGAATTAGGGTTAGGGTTGGGGTTAGGGGTTGCAAGTTAGGGGTTAGGTTTTGACTCAGGGTTAGGTGGTAGGGATTAGTGGTTAGGGTTAGAGTTAGTGTTACGGGTTAAGTGTTAAGTCTGCTTTAGGGGGCCATGGTAAGTTTTAGGTTTGGAGTTAGCGTTAGGGTTAGGGTTTAGGGTTAAGGGATAGGGTTAGGGTTAAGGGTTAGGCTTAGGTTTCGGGTTCAGGTTTAGGGTTAGGGTCAGGGTTAAGGTTTAGGGTGAGGGTGAAGAGTTAGGGTTAGGGTTACGGGATTAGGGATAGGTTTAGGGTTAAGGGTCAGGTGTATGGTTCAGGTTTAAGGTTAGCATTAGGGGGTTAGCGTTAGTGTTACCTGTAGGTCAGTGTTGGGGTTAGATCTCTAGGCATTAGGGTAAAGGTTAGGGTTAGGGTTAATTGTTAGGGTTATGTTTAATGGTTAGGATTGGGATTAGGGTTAAGGGTTAGGGTTAAGGTTAGGGGTTATGACTAAGGATCAACGGTTAGTGTTATTTTTGGGCATAGGTTTAGCATAAGCGGTTAGGGTTAGCGTTAGTGTTGTTCATAGCATTAAGGTTAGGGTTGGCGTTTCACAATTAGGGATTAGGTGTTATGGTTATGGCTAGGAGTTAGGGTTAGAATTACGGTATAGGGCTTGTTCTAGGATGTCATGCATTTACCTTAAGATAAGGGGTTAAAGTTAGGGTTACGGTGAGCTTTACCTGTTAAGGTGAGCAGTAGGATCAGGGTTAGGTGTTATGTTCTGGGTTAGGCTTATGGGTGAGGGGTAGGGTTTATCCTTAGGACACGGGCCCTGTATGCACTAGGAGGCGAAGTTAGGGATCTGTGATGGTCGCTGGGAACCCACTCTATCGTACGCAGTGTATGGGCCTCTGGGTTTCATGCAGGACACTGTGGCAGAGCCGGCTTTCATGCATGGCTTAGTAGGATTGTAGGCTTTCAAAACTCTGAGAAAGCAAGGAGTCTGAGAATTAGATTTTGGGTTAGGATTACGGCACGGTTTAGGGATGAAGATTAGTGTTAGGGAGAGGGCTTAGGGTTAGGGGTTAGGGTTAGGTTTAGGGTTGTTGGTAGGGTGAAGGTTAGGGTTGACGTTTTAGAATTAGGGATGAGGTATTACGGTTATGACTATGGTTTAGGATTAGAATTATAGGATAGGGCTTCTTCTCAAGGTGTTATGCATTCACGTTAAGTTAAGGGGCTAAGTTAGGGTTACGGAGAGGTTTATGTTTTAAGCTGAGCAATAGGATCAGGGCTAGGTATTATGTTCAGGGTGAGGGTTATCTGTTAGGGGTAGTGTTTATACTTAGCGTACGGGCTCTGTCTGCACTGGGCGGGGGGCGGGGGTTAGGGGGATGGGATTGTCGCCGAGAACCCACTCTACCGTACGCTGGTTATGGGCTCCTGGGTTTCATGCAGGACACAGTGGCAGAGCCCCCTTTTACTCATGGCATGGGAGGATTGTAGGCTTTCTAAACTCTGAGAAACAAGAAGTCTGAGAATTAGATTTAGGGGTAGGATTATGGTAATGTTTAGGGATGAAGATTAGTGTCAGGGTGGGGTCTTAGGTTAGGGGTTGGGGTTAAAAGTTAGTGTTAGGTTTAACAGTTACAGTTAGGTTTACGGTTAAGTTTCAGGGTTAGGGTTAAGGTTTGGGTTTAGCGTTTGGCACAGGGGTAGGCTTAAGTGTTAGCTTTATGGTTAAAGATTAGGATTAGTGTTAGTGTGAGGATTAATGGTAAGGGTCAAGATTAATGGTTCAGGTTGGGGTTAGGCTTAGGTTTAGGGTTAGGTGTTAGGGTTAGGCTTAGGGTTAAGGGATAGGATTAGGGTTAAGTGTTGGGCTTAGGGTTAGTGTTTAGTGTTAGGGTTATCATTAAGGATTAGGGTTAGGGTCAGGGCTAAATGTTTGGGTGCGGGTAATGGTTAGGGTCAGGGTTAAGGTTTACGGATAGGGTTAGTGTTAAGGGTTACGGGTAGGTTTAGGGTTCAGGGTTAGAATTAGCGTTAGGGCTTAAGGTTAGGATTAGGTGGTAGGTTACATTTAGGGTTAGATGTAGGCGTTAGAGTAAGGATTAAGAGATAGGGTTAGGTTTAATGCTTAGGATTAGGGTTAGGGTTTGGGGTAAAAGTAAGTGTTAGGGAAAAGGTTTAAGTATCAAAGGTTAGGGTTATGTTTAGCTGTAGTGTTAAGGTTAGGGATAAGGGATAAGATTGGCATAAGGGTTTTCCTTACTGTTAGGGTTAAGGGTTACGCTTAGATTAAAGGTTAAGGTTAGGGTCAGTGTTAAGGGTTAGGGTGAGTGTTAACGGTTACGGTAAAGGTTAAGCGTTAGTGTTAGGGATTAGCGATTAGGGTATTTGGTAAGTGTTAGGGTTAGGACTTAGTGTTTTATGAAAGGTTATGGTTAGAATTAGGATTGGGGTTAGTGTTAGGGTTAGGGTTAGGGTAAAAGGATAGGATTAGGGTTAAGGGTTGGGCTCAGGGTTAGGGTTAAATTTTAGTATTAGGGTTAATGTTTAGTGTTATGGTCCACTGTAAGTGTTAGGGTGAGGGTTAACGGTTAGGATTAGGCTTAGAGGTTGGGGATATAGTGAGGGTTCAGTGTTAGGGTTAGGTTTAGGGTTCAGGGTTAGGGTTAGCTTTAGGGGTTACGGTTAGGTGTTAGGTTACTGTCAGGGTTGGGTCTAGTCGTGAGGGTAAGGTTTAGGGTTAGCTTTAAGAGCTAGGGTTAGGTTTAATGGTTAGGATTAGGATTAAGGTTAAAGGTTAGGGTAAGGCTTAGGGGTTAGGGTGAAGGGTTAAGGGTTTTTGTTAGGCATAGTGTTGGGGTTAGAAGTAAGGGTTACTGTCAGTGTTAGGGTTGTAGGCAGGGTTACGGTTAGGGTTAACGGTTTAGAATTAGGGTTAGGGATTAGGAGTTCCAGTGATGAATAGGAGATATGGTGAGAATTAGTGGATAGGGGTTGTTCTCAGGGAATGGGTTATGCACTAACGTTAGGATAAGAGGTTAAAGTTAGGCTCACGGTCAGTTTTACGTGTTAAGGGGAGAAATAGGAACAGGGTTGGGTGTTATGTTCAGGGTGAGGGATATCTGTTACAGGTATTGTTTATGCTTAGCGCACGGGCCCTGTCTGCATTAGGCGGGGGAGGAGGTTCGGGGGCTGGGATTGTCACCAGGATCCCACTGTATCGTACTCTGGTTATGGGCCCGTGGGTTTCATGCAGGACACAGTGGTAGAGCCTCCTTTCACGCATGGCATGGGAGGATTGCAGGCTTCCTAAACTCTAAGAAAACAAGAAGTCTGAGAATTAGATTTAGGGTTAGGATTATGGTTAGGGTTAAGGATGAAGTTTAGTGCTAGGGTGAGGGCATAGGGTTAGGGATTAGGGTTAGGGTTAAAGGTTACTCTTAGGTTTAATGGTTACAGTTCAGTTTAGGGTTGAGGTTTACAGTTAGGGTTAATATGAGGGGTTAGTGTTTGGTATAGGGTTAGGGTTAGGTACAGGGTTAGGGTTAAATGTTAGGTTTAGGGTTGAAGATTAGGATTAGGGTTAGGATTAAAGGTTAGTGTGAGAGTTAACGGTTAGGGTTAAGGTTAAGAGTTAGGGTTAGGGTTTAGGTTTAGGGTTAAGGGTTAGGTTTAGTTTTAGGGTTAGAGTTATATGTTATGGTTTGTGTTAGAGGTTAGGGTTAGGTTTACTGTTCACGGTTAGGGTTACGTTTAGGGGTTAGCATTAGGGTTAGGGATTAGGTTTAGGGTAACGGTTTAGAGTTAGTGTTGGGCTTTAGGCTCGCAGCTTAGGTTCAGGGTCAGGGGTTAGGGTTGGTGGTAGGGCTTAGATTTAGCGGCCAGTTTAAGGGCACAGGACCTGGTTAATCTACGGTGAGAGGGGTGCGGTCGGAGTCACCACGAAAGCACAACATCATTCCCTGGGCCCTGGGACAAGACCTACATGCAGGACTCAGGCGGAGCCTCATCTCACACATGGCATGGCTGTATTGTAGGCTTGCTTCACTCTGGGAATGGAAGTAGTGTGAGAATTAGGGTTAGGGTTGGGGTTAGGGGTTTCGAGTTAGGGGTTCGGTTTCGAGTCAGGGTTAAGTGGTAGGGATTAGTGATTAGGGTTAGAGTTAGTGTTACGAGTTATGTGTTAAGTCTGGTTAGGGGGCCAGGGTAAGGTTTAGGTTTGGAGTTAGCGTTAGGGTTAGGCGTTAGGGTTAAGGGATAGGGTTAGGGTTAAGGGTTAGGCTTAGGGTTAGGGTTCAGGTTTAGGGTTAGGGTCAGGGTTAAGGGTTAGGGTCAGGGTTAACAGTTAGGGTTAGGGGGTTAGGGATAGGTTTAGGGTTAAGGGTCAAGGCTATGGTTCAGGTTTAAGGTTAGCATTAGGGGGTTAGCGTTAGTGTTAACTGTAGGTCAGTGTTGGGTTTAGATCTCTAGGCATTAGGGTAAAGGTTAGGGTTAGGGTTAATTGTTAGGGTTATGTTTAATGGTTAGGATTGGGATTAGCGTGAAGAGTTAGGGTTAAGGTTAGGGGTTATGACTAAGGATCAACGGTTAGGGTTATTTTTATGTGTAGGGTTAGCGTAAGGTGTTAGGGTTATTGTTAGTGTTGTTCGGAGGGTTAAGGTTAGGGTTGGCCTTTCACAATTAGGGATTAGGTGTTATGGTTATGGCTAGGAGTTAGGGTTAGAATTACGGTATAGGTCTTGTTCTCAGGGTGTCATGCATTAACGTTATGATAAGGGCTTAAAGTTAGGGTTACGGTGAGCTTTACCTGTTAAGGTGAGCAGTAGGATCAGGGTTAGGTGTTATGTTCTGGGTTAGGGTTATGGGTGAATGGTAGGGTTTATCCTTAGGGCACGGGCCCTGTATGCACTAGGAGGCGAAGTTAGGGATCTGTGATGATCCCTGGGAACCCATTCTTTAGTACGCAGTGTATGGGCCTCTGGGTTTCATGCAGGACACTGTGGTAGAGCGGGCTTTCATGCATGGCTTAGTAGGATTGTAGGCTTTCAAAACTCTGAGAATTAGATTTCGGGTTAGGATTATGGCACGGTTTAGGGATGAAGATTAGTGTTAGGGTGAGGGCTTAGGGTTTGGGGTTAGGGTTAGGGGTAGGGTTCATCGTTAGGGTTACGTTTAGGCAGTAGGGTTATGGGTTAGGAATAGGGTAAGGGTTTAATGTTAGTGTTGGGCGTTAGGGTCAGGTCTTAAGTTTAGGGTTAGGGGTTAGTGTTAGAGTTAGTGTTAGGGCTTAGATTTAGAGGTTATTTTAAGGGCACAGGACCTGTGTAATCTATGGTGAGAAGTGTGCGGAATGGGTCATCGCCACACCACACCATCGTACCCTAGGCCTTGGGCCCAGACCTACATGTAGGTCTCAGGCAGAGCCTCTTCTCACGCATGGCATGGTTTTATTGTAGGCTTGGCTAACTCTGAGAATGGAGGAAGTGTGAGAATTATGGTTATGATTAGGGTTAGGTGTTTGGGGTTAGGGGTTAGTGTTCGAGTGAGGGTTAGGGGTTAGGGATTAGGGGTTAGGGTTAATGTTAGCATTAGGGGTTAACGGTTAGGGTTGGGTTAGGGACTAGGGTTAGATTTAGGGTTGGGGTAGGGTTAGGGTTAGGGGTTAGGGTTAGGGTTAAGGGATAGGATTAGGGTTAAGGGTTAAGGCTTAGGGTTAGCATTAAGGGATGGGTTAGGGTTAAGGGTTAGGGTTATGGTCCGAGTTAAGGGTTAGGATGAGGGTTAACAGTTAGGGTTATAAGTTAGGGATAGTGTTAGGATTAAGGTCTAGGGTTAGGGTTAGAGGTAGTTTTAATGCTAAGATTAGGTCTAGGCATTAAGGTAAGGGTTAGTGTTAGGATTAGGTTTAATTGTTAGGATTAGGATCAGAATTAAGGGTTAGGCTTAGGGTTAGGGGATAGGGTTAGAGTTTAGGGTAAACATTTAAGGTTATGTTTAGGGATAAGGTTAGGGTTAGCGTTTAAGGTTAGGGTTAGTATTAGGGTTGTTTGTAGGGTTAAGGTAATGTTTAGTGGTTAGAATTAGGGTTAGGGATTAGGGGTTACTGTTATGGCTAGGAGTTTGGGTTAGTATTAAGTGATAGGGGTTGTTCTTAGCATAAGTGTTATGCATTAACGTTAGAATAAGTGGTTAAAGTTAGGTTTACGGTGAGGTTTATGTGTTAAGGTGAGCAATAGGATCAGGGTTAGAATTATGAGTGAGGGGTAGGGTTTTGCTTAGGGTATGGGCCCTGTCTGCCCTAGGAGTGGGATTGAGGGGGATGCGATTGTCACCAGAAACCCACTCTATCGTATGCAGGGTATGGGCCCATGGGTTTCTTGTAGGACACTCTGGCAGAGCCTGATTTCACGCATGGTAAAGGAGGATTGTACGCTTTCCAATCTCTAAGAAAGTAAGAAGTCTGAGAATTAGATTTAGGGTTAGGATTATCGTTATGGTTAGGGATGAAGTTTAATCTTAGGGTGAGGGCTTCGGGTAAGGGGATAGGGTTAGTTATAGGGTTAAAAGTTACTGTTAGGTTTAACAGTTACAGTTAGACTTAGGGTTTAGGTTTAGGGTTAGGGTTAAGCTTAGGGGTTACGGTTTGGTACAGGGTTAGGGTTAAGTGTTAGGGTTAGGGTTAAAGATCATGACTAGGGTTAGAGTTAAGGGTTAGTTTGAGTGTTAACAGTTAGGGTTAAGGATAACTTTTCGGGTTAGGGGTTAGGATTAGTGTTCGGGCTGAGATTTAGCGGTTAGTTTAAGGGCACAGGACCTGTTTAATCTATGGTGAGAGTGGTGCACAGGGTCGCTGCGACACGACACCACCATACGCTGGGCCTTGGGCCAAGACCTACATACAGGGCTCAGGTGGAGCCTCTTCTCACGCATGACATGGCTGTATTGTAGGCTTGGTTAACTCTGAGAATGGAAGAAGTGTGAGAAATCGGGTTAGGGCTGGCTGTAGGTGTTTTTAACCCCTAACCCTAACACTAACCCCAAGGTTAAATCTAACCGTAACCCTTACGCCAACCCTAACCCTAACCCTAACCCCTCTCACTGTAGAATAAACAGGTCCTGTGCCCTTAAACTAACCGCTAAATCTAAGCCCTAACATCAACCCTAACCTCTGACCCTAAACCTAAGCCCTGAGCCTAAAGCCCAACACTAACTCTAAACTCTTACCCTAAAGCTAATCCCTAACCCTAATGCTAACCCCTAAACATAACCCTAACTGTGAACCCTAAACCTAACCCTAACCTCGAGCGCTAACCATAGCACTTAACTCTAACCCTAAACCTAACATGAACCCTTAATCCTAACACTAACCCTAACCCTAACTCTTAACTTTAACCCTGACTGTTAACCCTCACACTAACCTTTAAACCTAACCTTAATCGTAATCTTTAACCCTAAACCTAATATTTAACCCTAATCCTGTACCAAACCCTAAACCCTAACCTTAAACCTAACCGTAAACCTTAACCCTGAACCTAACTGTAACGGTTAAAACTAAGAGTAACCTGTAACGCTACCCGTAACCCCTAACTCTAAGCCTTCACCCTAACACTAACCTTGATCCTTAACCAGAACCCTAACCCTAACCCTAAATCTAATTCTCAGTCTTCTTGCTTTCTTAGAGTTTAGAAAGCCTACAATCCTCCCATTCCATGCGTGAAAGGAGGCTCTTCCACTGTGTCCTGAATGAACCGCTGGGGCCCATAACCAGAGTACGATAGAGTGGGTTCCTGGTGACAATCCCAGCCCCCTAACTCCCGCCCCCCGCCTAATGCAGACAAGGCCGGTGTCCTAAGCATAAACTCTACACCTCACCCAAAACTCTAACCCTGAAAATAACGTTTAACCCTGATTCTATTGCTCACCTTAGAATGTAAACCTCACTGTAACCTGAACTTTAACCTCTTATCCTAACGTTAATGCATAACACTTACCCTGAGAATAACCCCTATCCCATAATTCTAACCCTATCTCCTAGTCATAACTGTAACAACTAATTCCTAACCCTAATTCTAAACCACTAACACTAACTGTTACCCTACGTAGTTACTGTTACGGTAACCTACTGTTACCCTAACACTGAACCTAACCCTTACTCCTAACGCCAAAGCTATGGCTAAAAATAATGCTAACCCTTGACCCTTTACCCTAACTCCTAACCCTAATCCTAATCCTAACCACTAAACCCAAACTTAGCTCTTAACCCTAACCCTAAACCTTACCCTGACGCCTAGACCTAACACTAACACTAAACTAACACCTAACCCTAATCATAACCCCTAAAGCTAACCCTAACCCTGAACCCTAAACCTAACCCTAACACTTAATACTAACTATATCCCTAACCCCTAACCCTAACCCTAACCGTTAACCCTCACCCTAACCCTTAAACCGGACCCTAACACTAAATCTTAACCCTAACACTAAATTTTAACCCTAAACCTACGCCCAACCCTTAACCATAATCCTATCCCTTAACCCTAAACCTAACCCCTAACCCTAAACCTAACACTAACCCCAATCCTAATTCTAACCATAGCCCTTAATACATCACTACGCCTAACCCCTAACCCTAACCCCTAATGCTAACCCTAACACTGAACCCTAAACCTAACCCTATCCCTAACCCTTAAACATAACTCTATCCCTAACCAATAATCCTAAGCCTAATCTTTAACCCTCACCCTAGAGCTTAACTCGAACCGTAACCCTAAGCCTAAACCCCAACCCTAACACTTAACACAAACCCTAAGCCTTAACACTTAACCCCAATCCTATCCTTTAACCCTAACACTAACCCTGATGCCTAATCCTAACCCTAACGCTAACCCCAACCATAAATCTAACCCTAGCCCCTAACGCAAAACTAACCCCTAACCCCTAACCCTAACACTAACCCTAAATCCTAGTCCCTAACCACTAAACCTCACTTGAACCCTAACCCCTAACACCAAACCCTTAACCCTAACCATAACCCTATTTCTCACACTACTTCCATTTTCAGAGTTAACCAAGCTTAAAATACAACCATGCAATGCGTGAGTAGAGTTTCTGCATGAGTCCTGCAAGTAGGTCTGGGCCAAAGGCCCAGGATCCGATGGTGTGGTGTCGCATGGAAACATTCTGCACCCTTCTCACCATAGATTACACAGGTCCTGTACCCTTAAACTAACCGCTAAATCAAAGCCCAAACACTGACCCTAACCCCTAACCCTAAACCTAAGCCCTGACCCTAATGCCCAACACTAACACTAAACGCTTACCCTAAACCTAACCCCTAAATGTAACCTTAACCATGAACCCTAAACCTAACCCAAACCCCTAACCCTAACCATAACACTTAACTCTAACCCTAAACCTAACATGAGCACTTAACCCTAACCCTAACCCATAACCCTAACACTTAACCTTAACCCTAACCGTTAACCCTCACACTAAACCTTAACCCTAACCCTAATCCTAATCTTTAACCCTAAACCTAGCACTTAACCCTTACCCTGTACCAAAACCTAACCCCTAATCTTAACCCTAACCGTAAACCTTAAAGCTTAACCCTAAACCTAACTGTAACTGTTAAACCTAACACTAACCTTTAACCCTGACCCTAACCAAAACCCCTAACCCTAAGCCCTCACCATAACGGTAACCTATATTGCTAACCCTAACCCTAATCCTAGCCCTAAATTTAATTCTCAGACTTCTTGCTTTCTCAGAGTTTACAAAGCCTACAATCCTCCCATGCCATGTGTAGAAGGAGGCTCGGCCACTGTGTCCGGCATGAAACCAGGGGGCCCATACCCAGCATATGATAGAATGGCTTCTGGCATCTATCCCAGGCCCCTAAGCCCCCTCCTAGAGCAGGGAGGGCTCGTGATATAAGCATAAACACTACCCCTCACCCATAACCCTAACCCTGAACATCACAGCTCACCCTGATACTATTGCTCACCTTAACACATCAACCTCACCATAACTCTAACTTGAACCCGTTATCCTAACGTTAATGCATAAGACTTACCCTAAGAACAACCCCTATCCCTTAATTCTAACCCTAACTCCTAGCCACAATTATAACACCTAATCCCTAAGGCTAATTCAAAACTGCTAAACATTACCTTACCCCTACAAACAACCCTAACACTAACCCTAACCCTAACCGCTAACCCTAACCGTACACCTAAAAATAACCGTAACACTTGACACTTAACCCTAACCCCTAACCTTAACCCTAACCCTTAACCTTGATCCTAATCCTAACAATTAAACCTAACCCTAACTCTTAAGCCTAACACTAACACGTACCCTAACGCCTAGACCTAACCCTAAGAGTAAACGTAACCCCTAACCCTAACCCTAATCCCTAATGCTAACCCTAACACTGAACCCTAATCCTAAGCCTTAAACCTAACTCTATCCTTAAGCCATAAGCCTTGCCCTAACTGTTAACCCCACACTAACCCTTAACTCGAACTGTAACCCTAACCCTTAAAACTAAACCTAACACTTAACGCTAACCCTAAGCCTTAACGCTTAACCCTTATCCTATCCCTTAACCCTAACCCTAACCCCTAATGCTAACCATAACCCCACCATAAATCTAACCCTAGCCCCTAACCCAACCCTAACCCCTAAACCCTAACCCTATCACTAAACCCAACACCTACTCCCTAACCCCTAATCCTCACTCGAAGCTTAAGCCCTAACCCTAAGCCCTCTCCCTGACTAATCTTCATTCCTAACTCTAACCATAATCCTAACCCTAAATCTAATTCTCAGACTTCTTGCTATCTCAGAGTTTTAAAAGCCTACAATTCTCCAAAGCCATGCGTGAAAGCTGGCTCTACCACAGTGTCCTGCATGAAACCCAGGAGCCCATACTCTGTGTACAATAGAGTGGGTTCCTGGGGACAATCACGGCCCCCTAACTCCCCCTGCTAGTGCTGACAGGGCCTATGCCCTAAGCAAAAACCCTGCACCTCACCCATAACCCTAACCCTGAACATAACACCTAACCCTGATGTTATTGTTCACCTTAACACGTAAACCTCACTGTAACCCTAACTTTAACCCCCTATCCTAATGTTATTGAATAACACTTACCCTAAGAACAAACCCTATCCCTTAATTCTAAGCCTAACTCCTAGCATAACCGTAACACCTAATCCCTAACCTTAATTCTCAACTGTTAAACTTTACCTTCACCCTACAAACAACCCTAACACTAACCCTAACTCTAACCGCTAACCCTAACCCTAACCATTACACTGATCATAATCCTAACAATTAAACCTAACCCTAATTCTTAACCCTAACACGAACCATTACCATAATGCCTAGACCTAACCCTAACTGTAACCCTAACCCCTAACCCTAACCCTAACCGCTAATGCTAACCCTAACCCCGAACCCTAAACCTAACCCTAACCCTATCCCTTAAACCTATTACTATCCCTAAACCATTACCCTAATCGCAACTGTTAACCCTCACTCTCACCCTTAACTTGGACCGAAACCCTAACCCTTAACCCTAACCTTAACCCTTACTGCTAATCTTAAGCCTTCACCCTTTACCTTAATCCTATCTCGTAAGCCTAACCCTAAGGCTGACCCCTAACCCGCCCGAACATTAACCCTAACCCTAAATCTAACGCTAGCCCCTTACAAAAACCTAACACCTAACCCCTGACACACTAATCCTAACTTCTAATTCCTAACAGCTAAACTTCACTCAAACCCTAACCTCTAACCCTAAACACATAACCCTAACCATAACCCTAATTCTCACACTTCCTCCGTTCTCAGAGTTGACCAAGCCTACAATAGAGCCATGCCACAAATGAGAAGAGGCTCTGCCTGAGTCCTGCATGTAGGTCTGGGCCCGAGGCCCAGGTACGATGGTGTGGTGTTGAGGCGACCCAGTCTGCACCCTTCCCACCATAGATTAAACAGAGCATGTGCCCTTAAACTAACCACTAAATCTAAGCCCTAACACTAAACCTAAATCCTAACCCTAAACCTCGGCCCTTATCCTAACGCCCAACAGTAACACTAAACACTCACCCTAAACTTAACCCGTAACCCGAACCCCTAAATGTAACCCTAACCATGAACCCTAAACCTAACCCTAACCTCTAGCCATAACCATAACACTTAACTCTAACCCTAAACGTTACACGAAGCCTTATTCCTAACCCTAACCCCAACCGTAACACTTAATCTTGACCCTTACCATTAACCCTCACACTAACCCTTAACCCTAACCCTAATCCTAATCTTTAACCATAAACCTAACACTGAAGCCTAACCCTGTGCCAAACGCTAAAACCAAACCTTAACCCTAACCCTGAAACTTAACCGTAAACGTAACTGTAACTATTAAAAATAACACTAACCTTTAACGCTAACCCCTAACCCTCAGAGGCCACCCTAACACTAATCTTCCTCTCTAAACATTACCATAATCCTACCCCTAAATCTAATTCTCAGACTTCTTGCTTTCTCAGAGTTAAGAAAGCCTACAATCCTCCCATGCCATGAGTAAAAGGGGGCTCTTCCACTGTGTCCTGCATGAAACCCAGGAGCCCATACCCAGCGTATGATAGAGTGCGTTCCCGGGGACAATCCCATCCCTCTAACCCCCGCCCCCCACCCAGTGCAGACAGGGACCGTACGCTAAGTATAAACACTATCCCTAACAGATAACCCTCACCCTCAATATAAAACCTGACCCTGAACCTATTGCTCACCTTAAAACATAAACCTCTCCGAAACCCTAACTTATCCCCTTATCTTAACATTAATGTATAACACCCTGAGAAGAAGCCCTATCCCATAATTCTAAATCTAATCCCCAGCCATAACCCTAACACCTCATCCCTAATTCTAAAATGCCAACCCTACCTTCACCCTACCAACAACCCTAACCCTAACCCTAAACCCTTACCCTAACCCTACGCCTAAAAATAACCCTACCCATTGATCCTTAATCATAACCCCTAAACCTTAACCCTAACCCTTCATGCTAATCCCAATCCTAACCATTAAACATAACCCTACTTAACCCTACCGCTAACCTCTACCCTAATGCCTAGATATCTAACCCCAACACTGACCTACACTTAACACTAATCCTAACCCCAAATCCAAACCTTAAAGCTGAACCATAAACATAACACTTAACCCTAAACCTATCCCTAACCCCCTAACCCTAACCCTAACTGTTAAGCCTCACCCTAACATTAACCCTGACTCTAACCCTATCCCTTAACCCTAACCCCTAACCCTAATGCTAACTCCAACCCTAAACCTAACCCTGGCCCCCTAACCCAGACTTAACACCTTACCCCTAACACAAACTCTAACCCTAACCAGTAATCCCTAGCACCTGACCCTGACTCGAAACCTAACCCCTAACTCGAAACCCCTAAACCCAAACCTAACCCTAATTCTCACACTACTTCCATTCCCAGAGTGAAGCAAGCCTACAATACAGCCATGCCATGTGTGAGATGAGGCTCCGCCTGAGTCCTGCATGGAGGTCCTCTACCAAGGCCCAGGGAATGATGTTGTGCTTTCGTGGTGACTCAGACCACACCCCTGTCACCGTAGATTAACCAGGTCCAGTGCCCTTAAACTGACCGCTAAATCTAAGCCCTACCACCAACCCTAACCCCTGACCCTGAACCTAAGCCCCGAGCCTAAATCCCAACACTAACTCCAAACACTTACCCTAAACCTAATCCCTATCCCTAATGCTAAACCCTAAACCTAACCCTAACCGTGAACAGTAAGCCTAACCCTAACCTCTAACACAAATCCTAACACATAACTCTAACCCTAAAACTAACCCTAACCCTTAACCCTGAACCTAAACCCTAACCCTATCCCTTAACCTTAACCTTAACCGTTAACTCTCATGCTAACCTTTAATCCTAAGCCTAATCCTAATCTTCAACCCTAAACCTAACACAACCCTAACCCTGTACCAAACCCTAACCCCTCATCTTAACCCTATCCACAAACCTCAACCCTAAAACGAACTGTAACCGTTAAACCTAACAGTAACCTTAAACCGTAACCCTAATCTGTAACCCTATCCCCTCACCATAACACTACACTTCATCCTGAACCCTAACCATAATCCTAACCCTAAATCTAATTCTCAGACTTCTTGCTTTCTTAGAGTTTAGAAAGCCTGCAATCCTCCCATGCCATGTGGGAAAGGAGGCTCTACCACTGTGTCCTGCATGAAAACCACGGGCCTATACACAGAGTCTGATACAGTGGGTTCCCGGTGACAATCCCAGCCCCCTAACCTCGCCCCAGCTTAATGTAGACAGGGCCCGTGCGCTAAGCATAAACAATACCTTTAACAGATAACCCTAACCCTGAACATAGCACCTAACCCTGTTCCTATTTCTCCCCTTAACACATAAACCTCACCGTGAGCCTAACTTTAACCTCTTATCCTAACGTTAATGCATAACCCATTTCCTGAGAACATCCCCTATCCAATAATTCTAACCCTATCTCCTAGTCATAACTGTAACACCTAATCCCTAACCCTAATTCTCAACCGCTAAGCCTAACCGTAACGCTGCCTACAACCCTAACACTGACAGGAACCCTTACTTCTAACCCCAACGCTATGCCTAACAAAAGCCCTAACCCTTCACCGTCACCCTAATCCCTACGCATTACCCTAACCCTTAACCGTAATCCTAATCCTAACCATTAAACCTAACCCTAGCTCTTAAAGCTAACCCTAAACCTTACCCTCCCGACTAGACCTAACCCTGACACTAACCTAACACCTAACACTAGCCATAACCCCTAAAGCTAACCCTAACCCTCAACCCTAAACCTAACCCTAACACTGATCCTTCACTATATCCCTAACCCCTAAGCCTAATCCTGTTAACCCTCACCCTAACACTTAAACTGGACCATAACACTAAACATTAACCCTAACACTAAACTTTAACCCTAACCATAAGCCCAACACTTAACCCTAATCCTATCCCTTAACCCTAAGCCTAACCCTAACCCCTAACCCTAAACCTAACCCTAACCCCAACCCTAACCCTTAATCTTGACCCTTACCATTAACCCTCACACTAACCCTAATCCTAATCTTTAACCATAAAGCTAACACTGAAGCCTAACCCTGTGTCAAACGCTAAACCCAAACCTTAACCCTAACCCTCAAACTTAACCATAAACCTAACTGTAACTGTTAAACTTAACACTAACCTCTAACGCTAACCCTTAACCCTAAGACCCCACCTTAACACTAACCCTAACCCTAAACATTATCATAATCATACCCCTAAATCTAATTCTCGGACTTCTTGCTTTCTTAGAGTTTAGAAAGCCTAAAATCCTCCCATGCCATGAGTAAAAGGGGGCTCTGCAGCTCTCTCTTGCATGAAACCAGGAGCCCATACCTAGCGTATGATAGAGTGGGTTCCCGGGGAAATCCCATCCCCGTAACCCCAGCCCCCCGCCCAGTGCAGACAGAGCCTGTACGCTAAATATAAACACTACCCCTAACAGATAACCCTCACCCTGAACATAGCACCTGACCCTGATCCTATTGCTCACCTTAAAACATAAACCTCCCCGTAACCCTAACTTATCCTTATCTTAACGTTAATGCATAACACACTGAGAAGGAGCCCTATCCCATAATTCTAATCCTAACCCCTAGCCATAACCGTAACACTTCATCCTTAATTCTAAAATGCCAACCCTAACCTTCACCCTACCAACAACCCTAACCCTAACCCTAATCCCTAACCCTAAGCCCTCACCCTATCACTAATCCTCATCCCTAAACCGTACCATAATACTAACTCTAAATCTAACTCTCAGACTTCTTGCTTTCTCAGAGTTTTGAAAGCCTACAATCCTACTAAGCCATGCATGAAAGCCCGCTCTGCCACAGTGTCCTGCATGAAACCCAGAGGCCCATACACTGCGTACGATAGAGTGGCTTCCCAGCGACCATCACAGACCCCTAACTTCGCCTCCTAGTGCATACAGGGCCTGTGCCCTAAGCACAAACCCTACCCCTCACCCATAACCCTAACCCGAAACATAACACCTGACCCTGATCCTACTGTCCACCTTAACACGTAAACCTCACCGTAACCCTAACTTTAACCCCTTATATTAACGATAATGCATGACACCCTGAGAACAAGCCCTATAGCGTAATTCTAACCCTAACTCCTGGCCATAACCGTAACACCTAATCCCTAATTCTGAAACGCCAACCCTAACCTTAATCCTACCAACAACACTAACACTAACCCTAAACACTTACCCTAACCCTACACCTAAAAGTAACCCTAACCATTGATACTTAGTCATAACCCCTAAACCTTAACCCTAACCCTTCACGCTAATCCCAATCCTAACCATTAAACATAACCCTACTTAACTCTACCCCTAACCTATACCTTAATGCCTAGAGATCTAACCCCAACACTGACCTACAGTTAACACTAACCCTAACCCCTGATCCTAACCTTAAACCTGAACTATAAAACTAACCCTTAACCCTAACCCTATCCATAACCCCCTAACCTTAACCCTAAATGTTAAGACTCACCCTAACACTTAACCCTGACTCTAAGCCTAAACTTTAACCCTAACACCTAACCCTAACGCTAACCCCAACCCTAAACCTAATCCTGGCCCCCGAACCCAGACTTAACACCTAACCCCTAACACTAACTCTAACCCTAACCACTAATCCCTAGCACCTGACCCTGACTCGAAACCTAATCCCTAACTCGAAACCCCTGATCCCAAACCTATCCCTAATTCTCACACTAATTCCATTTCCAGAGTAAAGCAAGCCTACAATACAGCCATGCCATGTGTGAGATGAGGCTCCGCCTGAGTCCTGCATGTAGGTCCTCTAGCAAGGCCCAGGGAATGATGTTGTGCTTTCGTGGTGACTCCGACCACACCCCTCTCACCGTAGATTAACCAGGTCCTGTGCCCTTAAACTGACCACTAAAGCTAAGCCCTACCACCAACCCTAACCCCTGACCCTGAACCTAAGCCCCGAGCCTAAAGCCCAACACTAACTGTAAACACTTACCCTAAACCTAATCCCTAACCCTAATGCTAACCCCTAGAGGTAACCCTAACCGTGAACAGTGAACCTAACCCTACCTCTAACACAAACCCTAACACATAACTCTAACCCTAAAACTAACCCTAACGCTTAACCCTGAACCTAAACCTTAACTCTAACCCTTAACCTTAACCTTAACCGTTAACTCTCATGCTAACCTTTAATCCCAACCCTAATCCTAATCTTCAACCCTAAACCTAACACAACCCTAACCATGTACCAAACCCTAACCCCTCATCTTAACCCTATCTGCAAACCTCAACACTAAAACAAACTGTAATTGTTAAACCTAAGAGTAACCTTAAACCGTAACCCTAATCTGTAACCCTATCCCGTCACCATAACACTACACTTCATCCTGAACCCTAACCATAATCCTAACCCTAAATCTAATTCTCAGACTTCTTGCTTTCTTAGAGTTTAGAAAGCCTGCAATCCTCCCATGCCATGTGGGAAAGGAGGCTCTACCACTGTGTCCTGCATGAAAACCACGGGCCCATACCCAGAGTCCGATACAGCGGGTTCCCCGTGACAATGCCAGCCCCCCAACCTCCCCCCAGCTTCATGCAGACAGGGCCCGTGCACTAAGCATAAACAATACCTTTAACAGATAACCCTAACCCTGAACATAGCACCTAACCCTGTTCCTATTTCTCCCCTTAACACGTAAACCTCACCGTGAGCCTAATTTTAACCTCTTATCGTAACGTTAATACATAAACCATTCCCTGAGAACATCCCCTATCCAATAATTCTAACCCTATCTCCTAGTCATAAATGTAACACCTAATCCCTAACCCTAATTCTCAACCGCTAAGCCTAACCGTAACGCTGCCTACAACCCTAACACTGACAGGAACCCTTAGTTCTAACCCCAACGCTATGCCTAACAAAAGCCCTAACCCTTCACCCTTCACCCTAACCACTACGCATTACCCGAACCCTTAACCGTAATGCTAATCCTAACCATTAAACCTAACCCTGGCTCTTAAGCTAACCCTAAACCTTACCCTCAAGACTAGACCTAACCCTGACACTAACCTAACACCTAACACTAACCAGAACGCCTAAAGCTAACCCTGAACCCTATCCCTAACCCTAGCAGTAAACTTTAACCCTAAAACTAAGCCCAACCCATAACCCTAATCCTATCCTTTTACCCTAAAGCTAACCCCTAAACCTAACCCTTATACCTAACCCTAACTCTAATCCCAATCCTAATTCTAACCATACCCCTTCATAAAACACGAACTCCTAACCGCTAACCCTAACACTAACCAAAAACCCTAATCACTAATCCCTAACCCTAACGCTTAACCTTTACCCTAACCGTTAACCCTCACCCTAATTCTTAACACTGACCCTAAACTTAACCTTTAACTCTAAGCCTAACCCTTAACCCTACAGTAAGGAAGACCCTTAATGCTAATGGGATCCCTTATCCCTAACCCTAACACTACAGCTAAAAATAACCCTAACCTTTGATCCTTAAACCTAACCCCTAACACTTAGTTTAACCCCAAACCCTAACCCTAATCCTAAGCATTAAACCTAACCCTATCTCTTAACCCTAACCCTAGCCCTTACCCTAACGCCTAGATCTAACCCTAAATCAAATCTACCGCCTAATCCTAACCTTAAGCCTTAATGCTAACGCTAACCCTGAACCCTAAACCTACCTGTAACCCTTAACAGTAACCCTATCCGTGAACCTTAACGCTGACCCTAACCATTACCCGCACCCAAGCATTTAACCCTGACCCTAACCCTAATCGTTAATGATAACCCTAACACTAAACCCTAACCCTAAGCCCAACACTTAACCCTAATCCTATCCCTTAACCCTAACCCTAACCCTAATGCTAACCGCTAAACGTAACCCTAACCGTGAACAGTAAACCTAACACTTACCTCTAACACAAACCATAGCACATAACTCTAACCCTAAAACTAACCCTAACCCTAACCCTAATCCTAAAACCTAACTCTTAACCTTAACCCTAAGCGTTAACTCTCACGCTAACCTTTAATCCTAACCCTAATTCTAATCTTCAACCCTAAACCTAACACTTAACCCTAACCCTGTACCAAACCCTAACCCCTCATCTTAACCCTAACCTTAAACCTCAACCCTAAACCAAAGTGTAACCGTTAAATCTAAGAGTAACCTTTAACCCTAACCGTAATCCCTAAGCCTAAGCCCTCACCCTAACACTAAACTTCATCCTTAACCCTAACCATAACCCTAACCCTAAATCTAATTCTCAGACTTCTTGCTTTCTTAGAGTTTAGAAAGCCTGCAATCCTCCCACGCCATGCGTGAAAGGAGGCTCTGCCACAGTGTCCTGCATGAAACCCAGAGGCCCATACACTGTGTGCGGTAGAGTGTGTTCCCAGCGACCATCACAGACACCTAACTTTGCCTCCTAGAGCATACAGGGCCCGTGCCCTAAGCATAAACCCTACCCCTCACCCATAAGCCTAACCCACAACATAACACCTAACCCTGATCCTACTGCTCACCTTAACAGGTAAACCTCACCATAACCCTAACTTTAACCCGATATCTTAACGTTAATGCATGACACCCTGAGAACAAGCCCTATACCGTCATTATAACCCTACCTCCTAGCTATAACCGTAACACCTAATCCCTAATTCTGAAACGCCAACCCTAACCTTAACCCGACCAACAACACTAACACTAACCGTAACCCCTTACCATAATCCTACGCCTAAAAGTAACCCTAACCGTTGATCCTTAGTCATAACCCCTAACCTTAACCCTAACCCTTAACCCTATTCCCAATCCTAACCATTAAACATAACCCTAACTCTTAACCCTAACCCTAACCTTTACCCTAATGCCTAGAGATCTAACCCCAACACTGACCTACAGTTAACACTAACCCCAACCCCTAATGCTAACCTTAAACCTGAACCAAGCTCCTAACCCTTAACCCTAACACTATCCCTTACCCCTAAGCCTAACCCCAACTGTTAACTCTCTAACCCTCACCCTGAATCCTAACCCTATCCCTTAACCCTAAACCCTAAACCTAACGCTAACTCCAACCCTAAACCTTACCCTGGCCCCCTAACCCAGACTTAACACCTTACCCCTAACACTAACTCTAACCCTAACCACTAATCCCTAGCACCTAACCCTGACTCGAAACCTAACCCCTAACACGAAAAACCCTAACCCCAACCCCAACCCTAATTCTCACACTACTTCCATTCCCAGAGTGAAGCAAGCCTACAATACAGCCATGCCATGTGTGAGATGAGGCTCCGCCTGAGTCCTGCATGGAGGTCCTCTCCCAAGGCCCAGGGAATGATGTTGTGCTTTCGTGGTGACTCCGACCGCACCCCTCTCACCGTAGATTAACCAGGTCCTGTGCCCTTAAACTGACCGCTAAAGCTAAGCCCTACCACCAACGCTAACCCCTGACCCTGAACCTAAGCCCCGAGCCTAAAGCCCAATATTAACTCTAGACCCTTACCCTAAAGCTAATCCCTAACCCTAATGCTAACCCCTAAACCCAACCCTAACCGTGAACAGTAAACCTAACCCTAACCTCTAACATAAACCATAGCACATAACTCTAACCCTAAAACTAACCCTAACCCTAACCATAACCCTAAACCCTAAATCTTTTTTTTTTTTTTTTTTGAGAGAGTCTCACTCTGTTGCCCAAGATAGAGTGAGTGCCGTGGCATCAGCCTAGCTCACAGCAACCTCAGACTCCTGAGCTCAAGGAATCCTCCTGTCTCAGCCTCCCGAGCAGCTGGGACTACAGGCATGCACCACCATGCCCGGCTAATTTTTTTCTATATATATTTTTAGCTGTCCATATAATTTCTTTCTATTTTTAGTACAGATGGGGTCTCGCTCTTGCTCAGGCTGGTCTTGAACTCCTGAGCTCAAACGATCCACCCACCTCGGCCTCCCAGAGTGGTAGGATTACAGGCATGAGCCACCGCGCCCGGCCCTAAACCCTAACTCTTAACCTTAACACTAAGCGTTCACTCTCATGCTAACCTTTAATCCTAACCCTAATCCTAATCTTCAACCCTAAACCTAACACTTAACCCTAACCCTGTACCACACTCTAACCCCTCATCTTAACCCTAACCGTAAACCTCAACCCTAAACCAAAGTGTAACCGTTAAATCTAAGAGTAACCTTTAACCCTAACCCTAATCCCTAACCCTAAGCCCTCACACTAACACTAAAATTTATCCTTAACCCTATCCATAAACCTAACCCTAAAATCAAATTATAAGACTTCTTCCTTTCTTAGAGTTTAGAAAGCCTGCAATCCTCCCATGCCATGCGTGAAAGGAGGCTCTACCACTGTGTCCTGCATGAAACCCACGGGCCCATACCCAGAGTATGATAGAGTGGGTTCCCGGGTACAATCCCAGCCCCCTAAACTCCCCCCGCCTGCCTAATGCAGACAGGGCCCGTGCGCTAAGCATAAACAATACCTTTAACAGATAACCCTAACCCTGAACATAACACCCAACCCTGTTCCTATTTCTCCCCTTAACACGTAAACCTCACCGTGAGCCTAACTTTAACCTCTTATCCTAACGTTAATGCATAACCCATTCCCTGAGAACAACCCCTATCCCATAATTCTAACCCTATCTCCTAGTCATAACTGTAACACCTAATCCCTAACCCTAATTCTAAACTGCTAACCCTAACCGTAACCCTACCTACAACCCTAACACTGACTGTAACCCTTACTTCTAACCCCAACTCTATGCCTAACAAAAACCCTAACCCTTCACCCTAACCCCTAAGCCTTACCCTAACCCTTAACCCTAATCCTAATCCTAAACATTAAACCTAACCCTAGCGCTTAAAGCAAACCCTAAACCTTACCCTCACGACTAGACCGAACCCTGACACTAACCTAACACCTAACCCTAACCATAACACCTAAAGCTAAACCTAACCCTGAACCCTAAACCTAACCCTAACACTGAACCCTCACTATATCCCCAACCTCTAAGCCTAATCCTAACCGTTAACCCTCACCCTAACACTTAAACTGGACCATAACACTAAACATTAACCAGAACACTAAACTTTACCCCTAAACCTGATCCCAACCCTTAACCCTAATCCTATCCTTTTACCCTAACCCTAACCCCAAAACCTAACCCTAACACTAACCCCAATCCTAATTCTAACCATACCCCTTCATAAAACACGAACTCCTAACCCTAACACTTACCAAAAACCCTAATCGCTAATCCCTAACCCTAACGCTTAACCTTTACCCTAACCGTTAACCCTCACCCTAACCCTTAACACTTACCCTAACCTTAACCTTTAATCTAAGCCTGACCCTTAACCCTAACAGTAAGAAAAACCCTTACGCCAATCTTATCCCTTATCCCTAAACCTAACACTACAGCTAAAAATAACCCTAACCTTTGATCCTTAAACCTAACCCCTCACACTTAACCCCAAACCCTAACCCTAATCCTAAGCATTACACCTAACCCTATCTCTTAACCCTTACTCTAACGCCTAGATCTAACCCTAAATCTAACCTACCACCTAATCCTAACCTTAAGCCCTAATGCTAACTCTAAACCCTGAACCCTAAACCTACCCGTAACCCTTAACACTAACCCTATCTATAAACCTTAACCCAGACCCTAACCATTACCCGCACCCAAACATTTAACCCTGACCCTAACCCTAATCCTTAAGGATAACCCTAACACTAAACCCTAACCCTAAGCTCAACACTTAACCCTAATCCTATCCCTTAACCCTAACCCTAACTCTAACCCTAATGCTACCCCTAAACGTAACCCTAACCATGAACAGTAAACCTAATCCTAACCTCTAACACAAACCATGGCACATAACTCTAACCCTAAAACTAACCCTAACCCTAACGCTAACGCTAACTCTTAACCTTAACCCTAAGCGTTAACTCTCATGCTAAGCTTTAATCCTAACCCTAATCCTAATCTTCAACCCTAAACCTAACACTTAACCCTAACCCTGTACCAAACCCTAACCCCTCATCTTTACCCTAACCGTAAACCTCAACCCTAAACCAAAGTGTAACTGTTAAATCTAAGAGTAACCTTTAACCCTAACCCTAATCCCTAACCCTAAGCCCTCACCCTAACACTAAACTTCATCCTTAACCCTAACCATAATCCTAACCCTAAATCTAATTCTCAGACTTCTTGCTTTCTTAGAGTTTAGAAAGCCTGCAATCCTCCCATGCCATGCGTGAAAGGATGCTCTGCCAGTGTCCTGCCTAAAACCCAGAGGCCCATACACTGCGTACGATAGAGTGGGTTCCCAGCGACCATCACAGACACCTAACTTTGCCTCCTAGGGCATACAGGGCCCGTGCCCTAAGCATAAACCCTCCATTCAACCATAAGCCTAACCCAGAACATAACACATAACCCTGATCCTACTGCTCACCTTAACAGGTAAACCTCACCGTAACCCTAACTTTAACCCGATATCTTAACGTTAATGCATGACACCCTGAGAACAAGCCCTATACCGTCATTCTAACCCTAACTCCTAGCCATAACCGTAACACCTAATCCCTAATTCTGAAATGCCAACCCTAACCTTAACCCGACCAACAACACTAACACTAACCCTAACCTCTTACCCTAAACCTACGCCTAAAAGTAACCCTAACGGTTGATCCTTAGTCATAACCCCTAACCTTAACCCTAACCCTTAACCCTATTCCCAATCCTAACCATTAAACATAACCCTAACACTTAACCCTAACCCTAACCTTTACCCTAATGCCTAGAGATCTAACCCCAACACTGACCTACAGTGAACACTAACCCCAACCCCTAATGCTAAACATAAACCTGAACCATACTTCTAACCCTTAACTCTAACACTATCCCTAACCCCTAAGCTTAACCCCAACTGTTAACCCTCTAACCCTCACCCTGATACCTAACCCTCTCCCTTAACCCTAACCCCTAACCCTAACGCTAACTCCAACCCTAAAACTTACCCTGGCCCCCTAACCCAGACTTAACACCTAACCCCTAACACTAACTCTAACCCTAACCACTAATCCCTAGCACCTAACCCTGACTCGAAACCTAACCCCTAACTCGAAATCCCTAACCCCAACCCCAACCCTAATTCTCACACTAGTTCCATTCCCAGAGTGAAGGAAGCCTACAATACAGCCATGCCATGTGTGAGATGAGGCTCCGACTGAGTCCTGCATGTAGGTCCTGTCCCAAGGCCCAGGGAATGATGTTGTGCTTTCGTGATGACTCCGACCGCACCCCTCTCACCTTAGATTAACCAGGTGTTGTGCCCTTTAACTCACCGCTAAAGCTAGGCCGTACCACCGACCCTAACCCCTGACCCTGAACCGAAGCCCCGAGCCTAAAGCCCAACACTAACTCTAAACCCTTACCCTAAAACTAATCCCTAACCCTAATGCTAAACCCTAAACGTAACCCTAACCGTGAACAGTAAACCTAACCCTAACCTCTAACACAAACCATAGCACATAACTATAACCCTAAAACTAACCCTAACCCTAACAGTAAACCCTAACTCTAAACCTTATCCCTAAGCGTTAAATCTCATGCTAACCTTTAATCCTAACCCTAATCCTAATCTTCAACCCTAAACTTAACACTTAACCCTAATCCTATCCCTTAACCCTAACCTTAACCCTAATGCTAAACCCTAAACATAACCCTAACCGTGAACGGTAAACCTAACCCTAACCTCTAACACAAACCATAGCACATAACTCTAACCCTAAAACTAACCCTAACCCTAACAGTAAACCCTGAGCGTTAACTCTGACGCTAACCTTTAATCCTAACACTAATCCTAATCTTCAACCCTAAACCTAACACTTAACCCTAAACGTCTACCAAACCCTAACCCCTCATCTTAACCCTAACCATAAACCTCAACCCTAAACCAAAGTGTAACCATTAAACCTAAGAGTAACCTTTAACCCTAACCCTAATCCCTAACCTTAAGCCCTCACCCTAACACTAAACTTCATCCTTAATCCTAACAATAATCCTAACCCTAAATCTAATTCTCAGACTTCTTGCTTTCTTAGAGTTTAGAAAGCCTGCAATCCTCCCATGCCATGCGTGAAAGGAGGCTCTACCACTGTGTCCTGCATGAAACCCACGGGCCCATACCCAGAGTATGATAGAGTGGGTTCCCGGGTACAATCCCAGCCCCTAAACTCCCCCCGCCCGCCTAATGCAGACAGGGCCCGTGTGCTAATCATAAAGAATACCTTTAACAGATAACCCTAACCCTGAACATAACACCCGACCCTGTTCCTATTTCTCCCCTTAACACGTAAACCTCACCATGAGCCTAACTTTAACCTCTTATCCTAACGTTAATGCATAACCCATTCGCTGAGAACAACCCCTATCCCATAATTCTAACCCTATCTCCTAGTCATCACTGTGACACCTAATCCCTAACCCTAATTCTAAACCGCTAACCCTAACCGGAACCCTACCTACAACCCTAACACTGACAGTAACCCTTACTTCTAACCCCAACGCTATGCCTAACAAAAACCCTAACCCTTCACTCAAACCCCTAAGCCTTACGCTAACCCTTAACCCTAATCCTAATCCTAACCATTAAACCTAAGCCTAGTTCTTAAAGCTAACCCTAAACCTTACCCTCACGACTAGACCTAACCCTGACACTAACCTAACACCTAACCCTAACCAGAACCCCTAAAGCTAACCCTGAACCCTATCCCTAACCCTAGCAGTAAACTTTAACCCTAAACCTAAGCCCAACCCATAACCCTAACCCTATCCTTTTACCCTAAAACTAACCCCTAAACCTAACCCCTATACCTAACCCTAACTCTAACCCCAATCCTAATTCTAACCATACCCCTTCATAAAACACGAACTCCTAACCTCTAACCCTAACACTAACCAAAAACCCTAATCGCTAATCCCTAACCCTAACGCTTAACCTTTACCCTAACCGTTAACCCTCACCCTAATTCTTAACACTGACCCTAACCTTAACCTTTAACTCTAAGCCTAACCTCTCAACCCTACAGTAAGGAAGACCCTTAATGCTAATGGTATCCCTTATCCCTAACCCTAACACTACAGCTAAAAATAACCCTAACCTTTGATCCTTAAACCTAACCCCTAACAATTACTTTAACCCCAAACCCTAACCCTAATCCTAAGCATTAAACCTAACCCTATCTCTTAACCCTAACCCTAGCCCTTACCCTACCGCCTAGTTCTAACCCTAAATCTAACCTCCCGCCTAATCCTAACCTTAAGTCCTAATGTCAACGCTAACCCTGAACCCTAAACCTACCCGTAACCCTTAACACGAACCCTATTCGTAAACCTTAACCCTGACCCTAACCATTACCCGCACCCAAGCATTTAACCCTGACCCTAACCCTAATCCCTTATGATAACCCTAACACTAAACCCTAACCCTAAGCCCAACAATTAACCCTAAACCTATCCCTTAACCCTAACCCTAACCCTAACCCTAATGCTAACCCCTAAACGTAACCCTAACCGTGAACAGTAAACCTAACCCTAACCTCTAACACAAACCATAGCACATAACTCTAACCCTAAAACTAACCCTAACCCTAACCCTAACCCTAAACCCTAACTCTTAACCTTAACCCTAAGCGTTAACTCTCACGCTAACCTTTAATCCTAACCCTAATCCTAATCTTCAACCCTAAACCTAACACTTAACCCTAACCCTGTACCAAACCCTAACCCCTCATCTTAACCCTAACCTTAAACCTCAACCTTAAACCAAAGTGTAACCGTTAAATCTAAGAGTAACTTTTAACCCTAACCCGAATCCCTAACCCTAAGCCCTCACCCTAACACTAAACTTCATCCTTAACCCTAACCATAACCCTAACCCTAAATCTAATTCTCAGACTTCTTGCTTTCTTAGAGTTTAGAAAGCCTGCAATCCTCCCACGCCATGCGTGAAAGGAGGCTCTGCCACAGTGTCCTGCATGAAACCCAGAGGCCCATACACTGCGTGCCGTAGAGTGGGTTCCCAGCGACCATCACAGACACCTAACTTTGCCTCCTAGGGCATACAGGGCCCGTGCCCTAAGCATAAACCCTACCCCTCACCCATAAGCCTAACCCACAACATAACACCTAACCCTGATCCTACTGCTCACCTTAACAGGCAAACCTCACCATAACCCTAACTTTAACCCCATATCTTAACGTTAATGCATGACACCCTGAGAACAAGCCCTATACCGTCAATATAACCCTAACTCCTAGCTATAACCGTAACACCTAATCCCTAATTCTGAAACGCGAACCCTAACCTTAACCCGACCAACAACACTAACACTAACCCTAACCCCTTACCCTAACCCTACGCCTAAAAGTAACCCTAACCGTTGATCCTTCATCATAACCCCTAACCTTAACCCTAACCCTTAACCCTATTCCCAATCCTAACCATTAAACAGAACCCTAACTCTTAACCCTAACCCTAACCTTTACCCTAATGCCTAGAGATCTAACCCCAACACTGACCTACAGTTAACACTAACCCCAACCCCTAATGCTAACCTTAAACCTGAACCAAGCTCCTAACCCTTAACCCTAACACTATCCCTAACCCCTAAGCCTAACCCCAACTGTTAACACTCTAACCCTCACCCTGAATCCTAACGCTATCCCTTAACCCTTACCCCTAACCCTAACGCTAACTCCAACCCTAAAACTTACCCTGGCCCCCTAACCCAGACTTAACACCTTACCCCTAACACTAACTCTAACCCTAACCACTAATCCCTAGCACCTAACCCTGACTCGAAACCTAACCCCTAACACGAAAAACCCTAACCCCAACCCCAACCCTAATTCTCACACTACTTCCATTCCCAGAGTGAAGCAAGCCTACAATACAGCCATGCCATGTGTGAAATGAGGCTCCGCCTGAGTCCTGCATGGAGGTCCTGTCCCTAGGCCCAGGGAATGATGTTGTGCTTTCGTGGTGACTCCGACCGCACCCCTCTTACCGTAGATTAACCAGGTCCTGTGCCCTTAAACTGACCGCTAAAGCTAAGCCCTACCACCAACGCTAACCCCTGACCCTGAACCTAAGCCCCGAGCCTAAAGCCCAACATTAACTCTAGACCCTTACCCTATACCTAATCCCTAACCCTAATGCTAACCCCTAAACCCAACCCTAACCGTGAACAGTAAACCTAACCCTAACCCCTAACACAAACCATAGCACATAACTCTAACCCTAAATCTAACCCTAAGCCTAACCGTAAACCCTAACACTTAACCTTAAACCTAAGCGTTAACTCTCACGCTAACCTTTAATCCTAACCCTAATCCTAATCATCAAACCTAAACGGCTACCA
Source organism: Eulemur rufifrons (assembly GCF_041146395.1). Classification (NCBI taxonomy): domain Eukaryota; kingdom Metazoa; phylum Chordata; class Mammalia; order Primates; family Lemuridae; genus Eulemur; species Eulemur rufifrons. The sequence continues at coordinate 2,974,879 of NW_027182815.1, read as the reverse complement.
AACCCTAACCCCTCATCTTAACCCTAACCGTAAACCTCAACCCTAAACCGAACTGTAACCGTTAACTCTAAGAGTAACCTTTAACCCTAACCCTAATCCCTAACCTTAAGCCCTCACCCTAACACTAAACTTCATCCTTAACCCTAACCATAATCCTAACCCTAAATCTAATTCTCAGACTTCTTGCTTTCTTAGAGTTTAGAAAGCCTGCAATCCTCCCATGCCATGCGTGAAAGGAGGCTCTACCACTGTGTCCTGCATGAAACCCACGGGCCCATACCCAGAGTATGATAGAGTGGGTTCCCGGGTACAATCCCAGCCCCCTAAACTCCCCCCGCCCTCCTAGTGCAGACAGGGCCCGTGCGCTAAGCATAAGCAATACCTTTAACAGATAACCCTAACCCTGAACATAACACCCAACCCTGTTCCTATTTCTCCCCTTAACACGTAAACCTCACCGTGCGCCTAACTTTAACCTCTTATCCTAACGTTAATGCATAACCCATTCCCTGAGAACAACCCCTATCCCATAATTCTAACCCTATCTCCTAGTCATCACTGGAACACCTAATCCCTAACCCTAATTCTAAACCGCTAACCCTAACCGGAACCCTACCTACAACCCTAACACTGACAGTAACCCTTACTTCTAACCCCAACGCTATGCCTAACAAAAACCCTAACCCTTCACCCAAACCCCTAAGCCTTACCCTAACCCTTAACCCTAATCCTAATCCTAACGATTAAACCTAACCCTAGCTCTTAAAGCTAACCCTAAACCTTACCCTCACGACTAGACCTAACCCTGACACTAACCTAACACCTAACCCTAACCAGAACCCCTAAAGCTAACCCTGAACCCTATCCCTAACCCTAGCAGTAAACTTTAACCCTAAACCTAAGCCCAACCCATAACCCTAATCCTATCCTTTTACCCTAAAACTAACCCCTAAACCTAACCCCTATACCTAACCCTAACTCTAACCCCAATCCTAATTCTAACCATACCCCTTCATAAAACACGAACTCCTAACCTCTAACCCTAACACTAACCAAAAACCCTAATCGCTAATCCCTAACCCTAACGCTTAACCTTTACCCTAACCATTAACCCTCACCCTAATTCTTAACACTGACCCTAACCTTAACCTTTAACTCTAAGCCTAACCCTTAACCCTACAGTAAGGAAGACCCTTAATGCTAATGGGATCCCTTTTCCCTAACCCTAAAACTACAGCTAAAAATAACCCTAACCTTTGATCCTTAAACCTAACCCCTACACTTACTTTACCCCAAACCCTAACCCTAATACTAAGCATTAAACCTAACCCTATCTCTTAACCCTAACGCTAACCCTTACCCTAACGCCTAGTTCTAACCCTAAATCTAACCTCCCGCCTAATCCTAACCTTAAGCCCTAATGCTAACGCTAACCCTGAACCCTAAACCTTCCCGTAACCCTTAACACTAACCCTATCCGTGAACCTTAACCCTGACCCTAACCATTACCCGCACCCAAGCATTTAACCCTGACCCTAACCCTAATCCTTAATGATAACCCTAACACTAAACCCTAACCCTAAGCCCAACACTTAACCCTAATCCTATCCCTTAACCCTAACCCTAACCCTAACCCTAATGCTAACCCCTAAACGTAACCCTAACCGTGAACAGTAAACCTAACCCTAACCTCTAACACAAACCATCGCACATAACTCTAAGCCTAAAACTAACCCTAACCCTAACCCTAACCCTAAACCCTAACTCTTAACCTTAACCCTAAGCGTTAATTCTCACGCTAACCTTTAATCCTAACCCTAATCCTAATCTTCAACCCTAAACCTAACACTTAACCCTAACCCTGTATCAAACCCTAACCCCTCATCTTAACCCTAACCTTAAACCTCAACCCTAAACCAAAGTGTAACCGTTAAATCTAAGAGTAACCTTTAACCCTAACCCGAATCCCTAACCCTAAGCCCTCACCCTAACACTAAACTTCATCCTAAACCCTAACCATAACCCTAACCCTACATCTAATTCTCAGAGATCTTGCTTTCTTAGAGTTTAGAAAGCCTGCAATCCTCCCACGCCATGCGTGAAAGGAGGCTCTGCCACAGTGTCCTGCATGAAACCCAGAGGCCCATACACTGCGTGCCGTAGAGTGGGTTCCCAGCGACCATCACAGACACCTAACTTTGCCTCCTAGGGCATACAGGGCCCGTGCCCTAAGCATAAACCCTACCCCTCACCCATAAGCCTAACCCACAACATAACACCTAACCCTGATCCTACTGCTCACCTTAACAGGTAAACCTCACCATAACCCTAACTTTAACCCGATATCTTAACGTTAATGCATGACACCCTGAGAACAAG